>NC_143044.1:63077500-63285000 GCF_057628025.1 Oncorhynchus mykiss | reverse complement strand
TGTACCGGTACCCCCTGTATATAGTCTCCACATTGACTCTGTACCGGTACCCCCTGTATAAAGCCTCCACATTGACTCTGTACCGGTACCCCCTGTATATAGTCTCCACATTGACTCTGTACCGGTACCCCCTGTATATAGCCTCCACATTGACTCAGTACCGGTACCCCCTGTATATAGCCTCCACATTGACTCTGTACCGGTACCCCCTGTATAAAGCCTCCACATTGACTCTGTACCGGTACCCCCTGTATAAAGTCTCCACATTGACTCTGTACCGGTACCCCCTGTATAAAGCCTCCACACTGACTCTGTACCAGTACCCCCTGTATATAGCCTCCACATTGACTCTGTACCGGTACCCCCTGTATATAGCCTCCACATTGACTCTGTACCGGTACCCCCTGTATATAGCCTCCACATTGACTCTGTACCGGTACCCCCTGTATATAGCCTCCACATTGACTCTGTACCGGTACCCCCCTGTATATAGCCTCCACATTGACTCTGTACCGGTACCCCCTGTATATAGCCTCCACATTGACTCTGTACCGGTACCCCCTGTATATAGTCTCCACATTGACTCTGTACCGGTACCCCCCTGTATATAGCCTCCACATTGACTCTGTACCGGTACCCCCTGTATATAGCCTCCTCATTGACTCTGTACCTGTACCCCCTGTATATAGTCTCCACATTGACTCTGTACCGGTACCCCCTGTATATAGCCTCCACATGGGCTCTGTACCTGTACCCCCTGTATATAGTCTCCACATTGACTCTGTACCGGTACCCCCTGTATATAGCCTCCACATTGACTCATTGACTACACCTGTTGTATTCAGCATTTCACTGTAAGGTCTACTACACTTGTTGTATTCAGCATTTCACTGTAAGGTCTACTACACCTGTTGTATTCAGCATTTCACTGTGAGGTCTACTACACCTGTTGTATTCAGCATTTCACTGTAAGGTCTACTACACCTGTTGTATTCAGCATTTCACTGTGAGGTATACTACACCTGTTGTATTCAGCATTTCACTGTAAGGTCTACTACACCTGTTGTATTCAGCATTTCACTGTAAGGTCTACTACACCTGTTGTATTCAGCATTTCACTGTGAGGTCTACTACACCTGTTGTATTCAGCATTTCACTGTAAGGTCTACCTACACCTGTTGTATTCAGCATTTCACTGTGAGGTCTACTACACCTGTTGTATTCAGCATTTCACTGTAAGGTCTACTACACCTGTTGTATTCAGCATTTCACTGTAAGGTCTACTACACCTGTTGTATTCAGCATTTCACTGTAAGGTATACTACACCTGTTGTATTCAGCATTTCACTGTAAGGTCTACTACACCTGTTGTATTCAGCATTTCACTGTAAGGTCTACTACACCTGTTGTATTCAGCATTTCACTGTGAGGTCTACTACACCTGTTGTATTCAGCATTTCACTGTAAGGTCTACTACACCTGTTGTATTCAGCATTTCACTGTGAGGTCTACTACACCTGTTGTATTCAGCATTTCACTGTAAGGTCTACTACACCTGTTGTATTCAGCATTTCACTGTAAGGTCTACTACACCTGTTGTATTTAGCATTTCACTGTGAGGTCTACTACACCTGTTGTATTCAGCATTTCACTGTGAGGTCTACTACACCTGTTGTATTCAGCATTTCACTGTAAGGTCTACTACACCTGTTGTATTCAGCATTACACTGAGGTCTACTACACCTGTTGTATTCAGCATTTCACTGTGAGGTCTACTACACCTGTTGTATTCAGCATTTCACTGTAAGGTCTACTACACCTGTTGTATTCAGCATTACACTGTGAGGTCTACTACACCTGTTGTATTCAGCATTTCACTGTAAGGTATACTACACCTGTTGTATTCAGCATTTCACTGTAAGGTCTACTACACCTGTTGTATTCAGCATTTCACTGTGAGGTCTACTACACCTGTTGTATTCAGCATTTCACTGTGAGGTCTACTACACCTGTTGTATTCAGCATTTCACTGTGAGGTCTACTACACCTGTTGTATTCAGCATTTCACTGTGAGGTCTACTACACCTGTTGTATTCAGCATTTCACTGTGAGGTCTACTACACCTGTTGTATTCAGCATTTCACTGTGAGGTCTACTACACCTGTTGTATTCAGCATTTCACTGTGAGGTCTACTACACCTGTTGTATTCAGCATTTCACTGTGAGGTCTACTACACCTGTTGTATTCAGCATTTCACTGTGAGGTCTACTACACCTGTTGTATTCAGCATTTCACTGTGAGGTCTACTACACCTGTTGTATTCAGCATTTCACTGTCAGGTCTACTACACCTGTTGTATTCATCATTTCACTGTGAGGTCTACTACACCTGTTGTATTCGATGCATGTGACTAATAAAATGTGATTTGATTTGATTCGATTTGATCAATGTCATATCAACGACACAGAGACAGAGGGACACAGAGACAGAGGGACACAGAGACAGAGGGACACAGAGACAGAGGGACACAGAGACAGAGGGACACAGAGACAGAGGGACACAGAGACAGAGGGACACAGAGACAGAGGGACACAGAGACAGAGGGACACAGAGACAGAGGGACACAGAGACAGAGGGACACAGACACAGAGGGACACAGACACAGAGAGACACAGAGACAGAGGGACAGAGGGACACAGAGGGACACAGAGGGACATGACATTGGTGCACCTCACCTCATTCAAACAGACAGATGTGAGGGACTCTATTTATTTATATGTCTATCAGACGGGGCCTTTGGAGCCTGAAGCAATCCACTCAATGTTTCACCTAATATCCACAGACCAAACTGTGTGTTCTTTCACCGTTGTTGATTCTATTGAGCACAATTTGTGAACCATTACACAATACAGGTGAAAATCAATGTCCATTCTATTGGTTTTGGGATGGTCTAGGTGATCTACGGGCCATTGAACCCCATGAGTATTCACGTAGGTGCATACAGTTTAAATATTTATCACACACTCTCAGAGCTTAGTTCATTGCAGGTCATATTGCTTCATGTAAACTCTGTAGGGGTTTGTCTTTCTGCTGAATGATAAGCTATGTAATGTTCAATCTGCAGGTAGAGGAGTGGATGAAGAGCAGAGCTGTGTTGTTGGACAATGTACCAGGTCTACATCCTGATATAACAGAGCTGTGTTGTTGGACAATGTACCAGGTCTACACCCTGATACAACAGAGCTGTGTTGGACAATGTACCAGGTCTACATCCTGATGATTCAACAGAGCTGTGTTGGACAATGTACCAGGTCTACATCCTGATATAACAGAGCTGTGTTGGACAATGTACCAGGTCTACATCCTGATACAACAGAGCTGTGTTGAACAATGTACCAGGTCTACATCCTGATTCAACAGAGCTGTGTTGTTGGACAATGTACCAGGTCTACATCCTGATATAACAGAGCTGTGTTGTTGGACAATGTACCAGGTCTACATCCTGATGATTCAACAGAGCTGTGTTGGACAATGTACCAGGTCTACATCCTGATACAACAGAGCTGTGTTGGACAATGTACCAGGTCTACATCCTGATACAACAGAGCTGTGTTGGACAATGTACCAGGTCTACATCCTGATACAACAGAGCTGTGTTGTTGGACAATGTACCAGGTCTACATCCTGATATAACAGAGCTGTGTTGTTGGACAATGTACCAGGTCTACATCCTGATACAACAGAGCTGTGTTGGACAATGTACCAGGTCTACATCCTGATTCAACAGAGCTGTGTTGGACAATGTACCAGGTCTACATCCTGATTCAACAGAGCTGTGTTGGACAATGTACCAGGTCTACATCCTGATTCAACAGAGCTGTGTTGGACAATGTACCAGGTCTACATCCTGATTCAACAGAGCTGTATTGGACAATGTACCAGGTCTACGTCCTGATGATTCAACAGAGCTGTGTTGTTGGACAACGTACCAGGTCTACATCCTGATTCAACAGAGCTGTGTTGGACAATGTACCAGGTCTACATCCTGATTCAACAGAGCTGTGTTGGACAATGTACCAGGTCTACATCCTGATTCAACAGAGCTGTGTTGGACAATGTACCAGGTCTACATCCTGATTCAACAGAGCTGTGTTGGACAATGTACCAGGTCTACATCCTGATGATTCAACAGAGCTGTGTTGGACAATGTACCAGGTCTACATACTGATGATTCAACAGAGATGTGTTGTTGGACAATGTACCAGGTCTACATCCTGATTCAACAGAGCTGTGTTGGACAATGTACCAGGTCTACATCCTGATTCAACAGAGCTGTGTTGGACAATGTACCAGGTCTACATCCTGATTCAACAGAGCTGTATTGGACAATGTACCAGGTCTACATCCTGATTCAACAGAGCTGTGTTGGACAATGTACCAGGTCTACATCCTGATTCAACAGAGCTGTGTTGGACAATGTACCAGGTCTACATCCTGATTCAACAGAGCTGTATTGGACAATGTACCAGGTCTACATCCTGATGATACAACAGAGCTGTGTTGAACAACGTACCAGGTCTACATCCTGATTCAACAGAGCTGTGTTGTTGGACAATGTACCAGGTCTACATCCTGATTCAACAGAGCTGTATTGGACAATGTACCAGGTCTACATCCTGATGATACAACAGAGCTGTGTTGAACAATGTACCAGGTCTACATCCTGATGATTCAACAGAGCTGTGTTGTTGGACAACGTACCAGGTCTACATCCTGATTCAACAGAGCTGTGTTGTTGGACAACGTACCAGGTCTACATCCTGATGATTCAACAGGAAATAGGCTTCCTGGAAATGGAATGCATGTCCTGTATTCACACTCATAACATGGATTTAGTCAATAACCAATAGGAATAGAGTAGAAACCATTGAGCACATTTACAAGGAAATTAATTTTTAACTTAAAAGGAAGATACACTCTTAGACAAGAAAAAGGTGCTATCTAGAACCTTTAAGGGGTTCTTCAGCTGTCCCCATAGGAGAACCCTTTGAATAAATGTAGAGGGTTCTACATGGAACCAAAAAGGGTTCTACCTGGAACCAAAAGGGATTCTAACTGGAACCAAAAAGGGTTCTACCTGGAAGCAAAAAGGGTTCTACCTGGAACCCAACAGGGTTATGGTACGGTGACAGCTGAAGAACCGTTTTGGAAGCCTTGTTTCTACCAGTATTTCTTTTGGTAACTAAGGGGATCCAGGAAGCTATATTGAACTGAAGACGTGATAAAGACACTTGACACATCCCTCGTCTTTTCTCAGCAACCAAGTGATGACGCACAGAAGCTGTTAAAATGTCCAAGTGAATATCTGACGACAACACGTCTTTATCACTGAAGTGTCATTACACACTGAAATTGACTTTTCTCCCCTCCAATGAGTCACCAGTTGGTTGGGCATGGTCCCTTATCGTGACGATAAGAGTGTTCAATAATCATCAAGATTAATGAGGATTTCTTATCACTAAATACTGTTTATTAATAATCAATTAAAAATACCCTGAGTTTAGAATACATTTCTAAATGCTTTCCATTCGACGGAGAAAACCCAACAAACAACCACAACCACAAGGACATTCTGAGATGTGGCTAGAGATGGTCAGACAGTCAGTACTGAGTTACCTTCAGACAGTCAGTACTGAGTTACCTTCAGACAGTCAGTACTGAGTTACCTTCAGACAGTCAGTACTGAGTTACCTTCAGACAGTCAGTACTGGGTTCCCTTCAGACAGTCAGTACTGAGTTACCTTCAGACAGTCAGTACTGAGTTACCTTCAGACAGTCAGGTCTGGGTTCCCTTCAGACAGTCAGGTCTGGGTTCCCTTCAGACAGTCAGGTCTGGGTTCCCTTCAGACAGTCAGGTCTGGGTTCCCTTCAGACAGTCAGTACTGAGTTACCTTCAGACAGTCAGGTCTGGGTTCCCTTCAGAAAGTCAGTACTGGGTTCCCTTCAGAGAGTCAGTACTGGGTTACCTTCAGACAGTCAGTACTGAGTTACCTTCAGACAGTCAGGTCTGGGTTCCCTTCAGACAGTCAGGTCTGGGTTCCCTTCAGACAGTCAGTACTGGGTTACCTTCAGACAGTCAGTACTGAGTTACCTTCAGACAGTCAGTACTGGGTTCCCTTCAGACAGTCAGTACTGAGTTACCTTCAGACAGTCAGTACTGAGTTACCTTCAGACAGTCAGGTCTGGGTTCCCTTCAGACAGTCAGGTCTGGGTTCCCTTCAGACAGTCAGGTCTGGGTTCCCTTCAGACAGTCAGTACTGGGTTACCTTCAGACAGTCAGTACTGGGTTACCTTCAGACAGTCAGTACTGGGTTCCCTTCAGACAGTCAGTACTGAGTTACCTTCAGACAGTCAGGTCTGGGTTCCCTTCAGACAGTCAGTACTGGGTTCCCTTCAGACAGTCAGGTCTGGGTTCCCTTCAGACAGTCAGGTCTGAGTTACCTTCAGACAGTCAGTACTGGGTTACCTTCAGACAGTCAGTACTGGGTTACCTTCAGACAGTCAGTACTGGGTTCCCTTCAGACAGTCAGTACTGAGTTACCTTCAGACAGTCAGGTCTGGGTTCCCTTCAGACAGTCAGGTCTGGGTTCCCTTCAAACAGTCAGGTCTGGGTTCCCTTCAGACAGTCAGTACTGGGTTCCCTTCAGACAGTCAGTACTGGGTTCCCTTCAGACAGTCAGTACTGAGTTACCTTCAGACAGTCAGTACTGAGTTACCTTCAGACAGTCAGGTCTGGGTTCCCTTCAGACAGTCAGGTCTGGTTCCCTTCAGACAGTCAGGTCTGGGTTCCCTTCAGACAGTCAGTACTGAGTTACCTTCAGACAGTCAGTACTGAGTTACCTTCAGACAGTCAGGTCTGGGTTCCCTTCAGACAGTCAGTATTGGATTCCCTTCAGACAGTCAGGTCTGGGTTCCCTTCAGACAGTCAGTACTGGGTCCCCTTCAGACAGTCAGGTCTGGGTTCCCTTCAGACAGTCAGGTCTGGGTTCCCTTCAGACAGTCAGGTCTGGGTTCCCTTCAGACAGTCAGGTCTGGGTTCCCTTCAGACAGTCTTGTGGGCGTGGTAGATCAAAACAAAACTGTTTAGACTCTGGAGAAATTTTCCTGAGAAGACAGATTTTCGGGAGGTCACATAATGGTCTGACAAACACACCTGCTACGCAAAAGTCAATTATGGTAAATTCTGACATAAACTGCATCCCATCTACAAAACCCAAAATCAGCGCCAAAACCAGCGTCAGAATCAGCGCCAAAACCCGCGCCAAAACCAGCGTCAGAATCAGCGCCAAAACCCGCGCCAAAACCAGCGCCAAAACCCGCGCCAAAACCAGCGTCAGAATCAGCGCCAGAATCAGCGGATGTGGTATATTGAGACGCAGCCCAGATATCGTTAGTTTAATTAAGAGTGTATTTCAAAAGGGTTCTACTAAACTAACACGTGGAATTGTTTTAAGATGATCATACCAAGAACCATTTAGCTTTTTGATTTAGTCGACAACAAAAAATGCATGAAAAGGAAGTTTGTTTTAAAGTGTCTGTCCTATATCTGAGAGGTATAAGAAAGATCAGGATTGTATTTTAATATTTGTACCAATATTTAAAAAAAAAAAAAAATGCCACTAAACTACTTCCACATACGTCCTTTCGTGTTTTTAACCGGTACGAGGGGACCTTCAAATGAAATTGTATATGTCGCATGAGTACCGTGAAATGCTCACGTTCACGTCCAGTGAGGTTTGTGGGCGTCCTAGAGTAAAACATGTCGTTTGTAGGCCTAACCGTTCCGACGCTCATTTTTTGCTCAATTAATTTTTATTTTTAAAAAACTCATAATGACAATAAAACAACATCACAAAATATACAGGTATTTATATACAAAAACAAATCTATTTTCCAGAAAGATGCTACAACAATGTTTACTGACGGGCTATTGGTCCTCTTCCCGGGCCGTCAGTCACCCAGTGGGACAACGTCCAGATTGACCTGTAAACACTGATCTGATGACTTCATATCGGTGGATTCAGTGGGAACTCCATGTCATCCTCTATGTCCAGTTCTTGGTCTGTATCGTCTGAAATGTCTGACTCTATTTGTCCTTGTGATAGAGGCGACGTGGAACACTGCAACCGACTGTGAGTGTGCGTCATCTCTGTAGCCCTACATCTCTGGTCCCGGCCCGGACTGAGGCTCACACCGGACTCCGGTCCCTCCTCGCAGTTTCTCCCGGTGCTATCGTCCTCCAGATCTGTCTTACTGCCGGTAGGGTTCTCCTGGGGGGAAATAACAACAACGGTGACCAATCAGCCACAACGTACATTTCACATTGGCATTGTGCATGAATTTTACGCACAGGCTACTCAAGCACGAAATCTATATTAAATGTTTGTTTGTTTTTAGCTTGAAATTAGATATAAATAGCCTTTTCTCTATTCATAATTGACAACTTTAATCGAAAAGTACATTAAACCCTTCCTAATTTATTAATACCTGCTTCAGTCGCCTCCACTTGGCTCTTCGATTTTGGAACCACGTCTTCACCTGGAAAACAATGTCAACGAGAAATGTTTTAAAATGTTAGTCTACTAGATTCTGTGTCAGATCATTTACCTAAGACTATAGGCCTATGCGGAAATCAGTTGAACGAAATGTATTTTTTTTTTAAATAATGTAATTGATGATACGGGTGAAACGGATAAAACCCAACTGACATGAATAGATACTGGATGTGGGCCCCTAATAAAACATACTGCTGACCTGTCGTTCACTCAGTTGCAACATTTTAGCCAGTCGTTTTCGTTCGGGGGGTGAAAGGTATTTCTGTGTCTCAAACTTCTTTTCCAGCTCTATTGTCTGGTCGTTGGAGAATCGGACTTGTCCACCTTTTCTCTTGTGCAGTGGACGCTGAATGAACGGGCTCCATAGAAGTTGTTTACCTTTGAAGACAAGAAAAAATAAAAATAATGATTTAATATTGAAAAACATGTTTAGACAAATGGGGCAGAATTATATGCTTAATGTTAGACCTTTAAAGTAGCCCCTCCAAAAAAGTGAAAATAAATCAAAATTGTTTTCGTTAAACTTGATTCGTTTCTCCTCCAGCAGAGGCCTAAATGATTCTATGCAAATATTTACAGTTTTAATCATCTTTCTTGTCCGTGTTTTGCAGGCATCCGTTTAACCTCAGTTTTTAAGGAAGGCCGTGAGTTGAAACTTGAAGCAGAGTGGAGAGAGTAGAACTATGGCAAAATATCCGTCCTGTGTTTCCTGTTGCTTTGCCTCACCAGTTTCTCTCATTACTAACGACCTTTCCATCAACATACTGCAATTGATGCTATTTAAAATCGACATGTGTTTTAATCAGCTTATCTCATTAAACTATAAGCATAACCTCATAAGAATACAATAATAATCACCATTACAATAGTTAAATCCTTAAAAAAAACGATATATATATATATATATATATATATATATATATATATATATATATATATATATATATATATATATATATATATATATATATATACATACATACATACATACACATACATATATATCTTCCAAAAGGCTAAAAATAAATAATCGCTTTTTAAAAAATTATATGATTCATTATACCCCCAAAATATTTTGGTTTTGTGGCACAATGATCAAACCCATATTTTTCTTATAGGCATGTATTGAATTATAATGAAATAAATTGGATGAAATAGTGAAATTCAAATAAATTCAAAAGTCACCCTAAACATTTTAAATTGCGTCAGTTCATAGGCCTATTTCATGTTTTGCAGTTTGATTATTTTAGCAACCATAAAGTCACAATCCACCGCAGAGGAAATGAACAATATCAGACAAACGGATCCCGGCTATCAGAAGTCGAGTGTTTCCTGAATGTGTCTGTATTGAGGATGTCGATAAAATAATCAGCATCATGCACGACTCCCGGGGAAGAGGCTGCTCGAGGCCGCCAGGAAAACATTCAACAGCTTCTGAAAGCAGATTTACTCCTATCGAGAGCTCAAGACTTCCTGTATGAACGGAAAGGGTCAGGCTTGCTGAACAGAGAGGCAGTTCACCCCAGGGCGACACTTTAATGCTGAAATAACAAGTGATTTAGAGCATGTTTTAGTCGCAGGATGCATCGGATGTTAGAAACAATAACGGATTTTGCACAAAAAAAAAATTCAAGGTGGTGGATTTAAGTGGCCCAACACTTTAACAATTAGCAAACTAAACAGATAGCTTAATGTATTTAGGTAAATTATGCCTGAAGTAAATCAACTATGTTCAAGCATGATATACACATTTTTACCTCTAAAACATACTACCACTTTAGGATGGAAACCTGCAGCACGCAGGGAATGAGAATCTAGTTTAAAAATCAAGTACACGCACAAACTTTTAATCTCCTTTCGCCTACACATTGTACATAGGTTATTACAGGCGCATAGTAGTTGTCAACATTAAAGTATCTTTAACGAATTTCAGCAGAAAAATCATCCAAACAAGTAAGAGATTGATATGAGTTGAACTCACCAAGTGGGTCGTGCCTGATCAGAGTATAGTCCCCCATAGACCGGTGGAATGGATACAGTGAATTAGCGAAAGCCCCGGAGGCATACGTGGCGGTGAGCGCAGCGTGGTGAGAGAACGCAGGGTGGATCGGTGTCGGTTCATAGATGGGGGTCCGGTACGGAGAGACCAAACTGGTGAAGGATGAATTCGGTGACGGTAGATTTGGCGTGGAGACCACCGCTGAAGACTGGGTCAGGGTCTCATTTCTCCCCAGGATGTCTTCGATGTAGAAAGGAGTTGGGTGGACGGGCTGGATAGGGGTCGGCGCGTAAAGAGGAACACCCATGGCTGAAGGCGCACTGTGTTGGTACTGCATGATCACACTGTGTTGGTACTGAATAATATCTATATTCAACTATATTATCTTCTGCTGTCAAAGGAAGAAGTGTAGGAAACCTATAGGCGCCTCTCTCTCTCTCTCTCCATGAGTTGGCTGGTGAGTGTGACCTCAGTTAAAGCTACTTCATATCTCAACATTAGAGGGAGGAGATAACGGAGCAGGCCACTTCCTGCAGGTACACACACACACTGCGATTGGTCCCCTCGGCAAATACACTTTATAATTCAATAATATCCAATCAGGCTATCCTTTATCTTACCTTTAAGCGCCTATGTTCATTAATAAAATAGGCCTTTACGTGTTATCTGTTAAAAATAAAGAAAGATGGTATGAACATCTCCTGACGCGTGGCACATGTTAAAAAGACATTTCTTTATAAGTGATTCAATAGGCACGTGGTTTTCCAGATTAAATTGAACAGGTTATTCACGTGGTTTTCCAGATTCAATAGAACAGGCTATTCACGTGGTTTTCCAGATTCAATAGAACAGGCTATTCACGTGGTTTTCCAGATTCAATAGAACAGGCTATTCACGTGGTTTTCCAGATTCAATAGAACAGGCTATTCACGTGGTTTTCCAGATTCAATAGAACAGGCTATTCACGTGGTTTTCCAGATTCAATAGAACAGGCTATTCACGTGGTTTTCCAGATTCAATAGAACAGGCTATTCACGTGGTTTTCCAGATTCAATAGAACAGGCTATTCACGTGGTTTTCCAGATTCAATAGAACAGGCTATTCACGTGGTTTTCCAGATTCAATAGAACAGGCTATTCACGTGGTTTCCCAGATTCAATAGAACAGGCTATTCACGTGGTTTTCCAGATTCAATAGAACAGGCTATTCACGTGGTTTTCCAGATTCAATAGAACAGGCTATTCACGTGGTTTTCCAGATTCAATAGAACAGGCTATTCACGTGGTTTTCCAGATTCAATAGAACAGGCTATTCACGTGGTTTCCCAGATTCAATAGAACAGGCTATTCACGTGGTTTTCCAGATTCAATAGAACAGGCTATTCACGTGGTTTTCCAGATTCAATAGAACAGGCTATTCACGTGGTTTTCCAGATTCAATAGAACAGGCTATTCACGTGGTTTTCCAGATGAAATAGAACAGGCTATTCACGTGGTTTCCCAGATTCAATAGAACAGGCTATTCACGTGGTTTTCCAGATTCAATAGAACAGGCTATTCACATGGTTTTCTAGATTCAATAGAACAGGCTATTCACGTGGTTTTCCAGATTCAATAGAACAGGCCATTCACGTGGTTTTCCAGATTCAATAGAACAGGCTATTCACGTGGTTTTCCAGATTCAATAGAACAGGCTATTCACATGGTTTTCCAGATTCAATAGAACAGGCTATTCACGTGGTTTTCCAGATTCAATAGAACAGGCTATTCACGTGGTTTTCCAGATGAAATAGAACAGGCTATTAACGTGGTTTTCCAGATTCAATAGAACAGGCTAGTCACGTGGTTTTCCATGTGCATAAAACGTAGAAAAAAACCTCTAATCTGTAAAAAGTAAATTATAATGGCCTGAATCATTCGGATAGTTGGAGCACATTATCACAGAATATTACTTCAGATTTAAACGGCAACAACAGATTGTAAAATACAACTGTGTCTGTGACAGGTGATTAACTCATGATTTGGATGATTGACATGATCCCGAGGCTGATTCCTGTATCAGTGAGCCAATAGAGAGACACTATAGTAGCCCGTCAGTATAACAGTGCTGTGTGTTGTGGGTCTATTATGAATGTTAGTGGTTTTAAATAGCTAACCGAGTAGGGGCTCTATCGGATTATTCCCGTATCGTTTCCTCTTCTCTGTTAAACAGTAATGAATAAATTCCGTTATAACTTCTCTAATGTTTCAGTTTGATCAATAACAAGTCATCTGTGCTCTCTCCAGTTTAAAACAGAGCCCATGACTACGAGCAGGCCCTAGCCTACATGTTGAACATTTGTGTAATATTTCGCAGCCTATTTGGGTGCGTTCTATATTCACTGAAGCTGTAATTTTGTACCTCGGCTCTTTTCAGCTCTTCTAACAGTTATTTTTCTTTGTCTTGATGCAAAATTGTGCCGCAAAGCTGAAATCCCATTGACAATAGTTCCACTGATTAGCCGATTCGATTTTTCTACAAGCGAGTCACTCTAATAAAGAAAACTTTCTAACGTCGTAATTTAGATAAAAGAGACCCGAAGAATAAACACTGATATGAGGGAAGCTGAGACATATAGCCTCACATGAAAGTCAAATTAGTAGATGGCTAATATTTGGACTTTGACAATGATTGCAGTGAATTGATCGGAGTGGCGTCCGGACTTCTGTTCGGACAACAGCTGATAGTTACAGAGAGCAGGGTGGGTGGTCATCGCTGTCTAATGTCGTCGAGCGGCACCGACGTTGTTGGCGACACATGGCCCATTTTAGAGACGTTTTGAATTTAATGGAGTCAATTAATAGAAACGGTTGTTAATAAAAATCAATTATTATCAAACACCCAACTGTATCTATTATAAATATGTGGTATATTATTAAAGCTAATCCCATGAATATCCATAAGGCCGTCTAGGCTGCTTTATCCAGTCAACTGAGAGAGAAAGTAAGAGGGTGTAGGCACGGGCTTTAGGACTATAATCTGTTGTGTCACAGATGGATATTCGTTTTCAACAAATTATACAAACTGGGTCTTCAGCGCTGTTATCACCTGATTAGGTCCATAGTGTTAAAATGAAGGACTCATTATGATGATTAGGCTACCTACATGTAATTACAGTTTATCTGCCCCCAGATTACCAAGTAACATCATAGATTCTTGGACAACAATTAAAATGCTTATGGTTTGCGACCTGATTTATGCTGCCTAGTGGTTAGAGCGTTGGACTAGTAACCGAAAGGTTGCTAGATTTAATCCCCGAGTTGACAAGGTAAAAATCTGTCGTTTTGCCCCTGAACAAGGCAGTTAACCCACTGTTCCCCGGTAGGCCATCATTGTAAAAAATATTTTTTCTTAACTGACTAGCCTGGTTAAATAAAGGTTAGATAAAGGTTAGATAAAAAAACCCCACATAGGGTGGCCTATCATGGTTTCACTTTTCCCCATTGAGTGCCGCCTGCCTGTGTGATTTATTGGACCACCTAAACAGAAGGAGCATCATTGCTGCCATCTACAGGAAGATAGATATACAGAGCAGACTAGTTTTTTATTTCTGAAGGGTAAAAACTGTGCATCTCTTATTGAATGACAAACAACAACCATGTCATGTTCCCACTCCTACTAGGAGTAGTACTGTTGACCAATCACCGACGAAAGGGGCGTGGACTTCGGATCCAGAATTTTCACAAAATGTCACGTGAACAAACAACCTCAAATCAGAACAAACCAAAACCAGATCCAAAAGGGGCTGATATGGTGGCCGTGATAGCGATTTTAGAAAAGGCCCCCCATCTCGGTGGTGTTGAGAAATGTATGTAGTTTTAAAAGCTAATTTCCTGCAATTCTACACACATTTTTTGCCATGCAAATGAGAGAAAAAGTTGAAGTTTTAAAACTGATCTCTCCTTTAAACTTCTCCATCATTCAAGGAGTCAATTGGGCGCTAGAACAAAAATCCAACCTGAGCACCAATTATGTGAACAAGAAGCTCAACATACTAAATATTTTCCAGGATTTGAGATAATAATAATAATACATTTAATCTGTTTGGCGCTTTATATTACAGTTATCTAAAACTTAACTTGTCCTCTGCAATATCGTAAAGCGTGGAAATAATGACATGAAGTACTTTCGAGGAAAATAGGGACGTTTCTGGAGTCATACCCAGACCTTTAGAAGGGATTGCTTGACGATTAGCTTAGCAACCGCTGATAAGGGGAACGTGATTGGTCGACAGTCTGCTGGGCGGAGCGTTATATGTTCCTCTATTCATTTCCTGTTGGGATTCTTATCTCCTCCTTTTCTAATATGGCTCAGCCAACCAAAATCTCACCAGGGGGAGCGGCTGAAAGCGGATGTTTCCGGTTTTCAAGATACAGTATTTTCCATAGAATTAGGAATTAGAATACTAGAATCAGTGGCGATATTAGCATGTAAATCTTGGTATGGCAAACTCAAAAAAGATTTTATGCATGCCAGCAAAGCCACGACACAACACAACACTAAACAATACATTAATTGCACTATATAATGGTGACAAACTGTTAGGGCCGACATAAAGCTGTCCCAACAGCAGAGCTTTCTTTTCAGCACCATGGAGTGAATCCTTACCACTGTTACACCTGGTTATCAGCAGAGCCTTGTCTAGCAGAGAAACAGTTCATTCAGCCTCATTTACTGCCTTTAAAAAAACATACAGTACCAGTCAAAAGTTTGGACATGCCTTCTCATTCAAGTTTTTATTTTATTTTATTTTTTTACTATTTTCTACATTGTAGAATAATAGTGAAGACATCAAAACTATGAAATAACACAAATTGAATTATGTAGTATGAACAGCATTCTTACATAGATATTCCTCTTGTCCAGATGGGATAGGGCAATGTGCAGTGTGATGGCGATTGGATCGTCTGTGGATCTATTGGGGCAGTAAGCAAATTGAAGTGGGTCTAGGGTGACAGGTAAAGTAGAGGTGATATGATCCTTAACAAGCCTCTCAAAGCACTTAATGATAACAGAAGTGAGTGCTATTTTTACTGACAATATTTTAAGTTGTCTATAATTCAATTTCACAATTTCTAATGGATCACATGCCTTACTTTTATGTTCCTGCTCAAGTAAAAGCAGGACTGGTGGCAACTCTGAAAAACTGATCTGGGGACTCCTCTCAGGCGTCAATGTAATAACGTTTCAATCGGTGACGTCACTTGCTCTGAGACCTTGAAGTGGTAGTTCGCCTTGCTCTGCAAGGGCCGCGGCTTTTGTGGAGCGATGGGTAACGATGCTTCGAGGGTGACTGTTGTTGATGTGTGCAGAGGGGCCCGGGTATGGGCGAGGGGACGGTCTAAAGACGGTCAACAAACAACATAAACATAAATTCAAGTTTAGACAATTAAATTGGTAGCTGCACCTATCCCTCTGTGCCTATCAGTTATTAGAGATAGCAGTTTAGGACTCAACATTGCATGATTTCTAGCCTGGAAAGCCGCTCGTGTCCGCTATTTAAAAGTATTTTTAACGTGGAGATCCGTCAAAAAGACATGTAAATAGCGCCCACTAGCGGCTATACAGGATACATGATCGCTTACACATTTGCATTTTCCCAATACAAGTTTAGACAAACCAAATGGCCAAAAAATGTCATGACAAATACAGTAATATCAAACAACGTCACTTGTTTAAACGGCATGAAGACAGTCAAATGTAGTATAACATTTTTATATCGCTTTTGATTCGGTGTGCTGCTTTAAATGATACCCCCCCTCACGTGCACAAGAAATGTTGCAAATATATGTTTCCGCCCCCCTAACACAGACGTGTAGTTGGCTCATTTTTAGTTCCGCCATGGTCTGAAGGGACAGCTGGGTTAATAACGCAATGTATCTCTCTTTGAGAAACGTCCTGCGATTTAACTGCAACCTCCAGGCGTTACAGAGGAGCCTTTCCAACACAAAGCACAGTCCTGCAGTCATCTCCTCCAGAATGGTACGTTTTGGGGTCTTATCGGGGTTTACAGTCAGTTGTTAGTCCATCGCAGGCCCTGCAAATGACCTTAATAGTTAGCCAAGCTAACTATTGGTTAGTTAGTGGTACTAGCTCAAATGAAATAGTTAGCCATCTTGCTATCTAGCTTTACATGAATGTAGTAATGCTGTTTTTAGGACAACCGCAGTCTGTCAAACAAGAGAAACACAAGTATTCACAGCAATATTCTGGTAGCAAGCTTGTCATTTGGCTAATGTTATCTTGTCAGGCTGGCAGAAGGTCAAAGTCAGTTTACAACTATCTGCTAACTGGCTAACTTTCACTGCATAACTTACCAAGTAAACACGGAGTACAAATTGTATTTGTCGCTTGCGCCGAATACAACAGGTGTAGATTTGACCGTGGAATAATTATTTACGAGCTATTAACCAACAATACCGATTGAAAACGTAAGAACAATGTCTTAAATTTAAAAAAAAGCAAATAGTTAACGTGACTCAATAAAATAGCAATAACGAGGTTATACAAGGAGTGACTTAGCAAGTCAGTGTGTAGAGGGGTACGAGGTAGTTGGTGAAAGTAGCCCCTAGGAATCTAACATAAAGGCTCACTTTTGGTGAACAGTCCCATCACAAGTCAGACTGTACAAGGCAGCCGCTACTCTTCCTGTGGTCCAGCACGAATGAAGGCAGTAATATACATAATAATACAATTTTTTAAAACATTAAAATACATTTTACAACAGATTTCACAATACATTGTGTGCCGTCCGGCCACTACTCTACTACAACACAATCCAGGTGTGTGTGTGTGTGTGTGTGTGTGTGTGTGTGTGTGTGTGTGTGTGTGTGTGTGTGTGTGTGTGTGTGTGTGTGTGTGTGTGTCTCTCTCTCTCTCTCTCTCTCTCTCTCTCTCAAGTCCTCAATGTTCAATAAGGTGTATTTTTATCTGTTTCTTAAATCAGATTTTACTGCTTTTGTTAGTATCTTGATGTGGAATAGAGTTCCATGTATTCATGGCTCTATGTAGTACTGTAGAATAGAGTTCCATGTAGTCATGGCTCTATGTAGTACTGTGGAATAGAGTTCCATGTAGTCATGGCTCTATGTAGTACTGTAGAATAGAGTTCCATGTAGTCATGGCTCTATGTAGTACTGTGGAATAGAGTTCCATGTAGTCATGGCTCTATGTAGTACTGTAGAATAGAGTTCCATGTAGTCATGGCTCTATGTAGTACTGTGGAATAGAGTTCCATGTAGTCATGGCTCTATGTAGTACTGTGGAATAGAGTTCCATGTAGTCATGGCTATATGTAGTACTGTGGAATAGAGTTCCATGTGGTCATGGCTCTATGTAGTACTGTGGAATAGAGTTCCATGTAGTCATGTCTCTATGTAATACTGTGGAATAGAGTTCCATGTAGTCATGGCTCTATGTAGTACTGTGGAATAGAGTTCCATGTAGTCATGTCTCTATGTAATACTGTGGAATAGAGTTCCATGTAGTCATGGCTCTATGTAGTACTGTGGAATAGAGTTCCATGTAGTCATGGCTCTATGTAGTACTGTGGAATAGAGTTCCATGTAGTCATGTCTCTATGTAATACTGTGGAATAGAGTTCCATGTAGTCATGGCTCTATGTAGTACTGTGGAATAGAGTTCCATGTAGTCATGGCTCTATGTAGTACTGTGGAATAGAGTTCCATGTAGTCATGGCTCTATGTAGTACTGTGGAATAGAGTTCCATGTAGTCATGGCTCTATGTAGTACTGTGGAATAGAGTTCCATGTAGTCATGGCTCTATGTAGTACTGTGGAATAGAGTTCCATGTAGTCATGGCTCTATGTAGTACTGTGGAATAGAGTTCCATGTAGTCATGGCTCTATGTAGTACTGTGGAATAGAGTTCCATGTAGTCATGGCTCTATGTAGTACTGTGGAATAGAGTTCCATGTAGTCATGGCTCTATGTAGTACTGTGGAATAGAGTTCCATGTAGTCATGGCTCTATGTAGTACTGTGGAATAGAGTTCCATGTAGTCATGGCTCTATGTAGTACTGTGGAATAGAGTTCCATGTAGTCATGGCTCTATGTAGTACTGTGAAATAGAGTTCCATGTAGTCATGGCTCTATGTAGTACTGTGGAATAGAGTTCCATGTAGTCATGGCTCTATGTAGTACTGTGGAATAGAGTTCCATGTAGTCATGGCTCTGTGGAATAGAGTTCCATGTAGTCATGGCTCTGTGGAATAGAGTTCCATGTAGTCATGGCTCTGTGGAATAGAGTTCCATGTAGTCATGGCTCTGTGGAATAGAGTTCCATGTAGTCATGGCTCTGTGGAATAGAGTTCCATGTAGTCATGGCTCTGTGGAATAGAGTTCCATGTAGTCATGGCTCTGTGGAATGGAGTTCCATGTAGTCATGGCTCTGTGGAATAGAGTTCCATGTAGTCATGGCTCTGTGGAATAGAGTTCCATGTAGTCATGGCTCTGTGGAATAGAGTTCCATGTAGTCATGGCTCTGTGGAATAGAGTTCCATGTAGTCATGGCTCTGTGGAATAGAGTTCCATGTAGTCATGGCTCTGTGGAATAGAGTTCCATGTAGTCATGGCTCTATGTAGTACTGTGGAATAGAGTTCCATGTAGTCATGGCTCTGTGGAATAGAGTTCCATGTAGTCATGGCTCTGTGGAATAGAGTTCCATGTAGTCATGGCTCTGTGGAATAGAGTTCCATGTAGTCATGGCTCTGTGGAATAGAGTTCCATGTAGTCATGGCTCTGTGGAATAGAGTTCCATGTAGTCATGGCTCTATGTAGTACTGTGGAATAGAGTTCCATGTAGTCATGGCTCTGTGGAATAGAGTTCCATGTAGTCATGGCTCTGTGGAATAGAGTTCCATGTAGTCATGGCTCTGTGGAATAGAGTTCCATGTAGTCATGGCTCTGTGGAATAGAGTTCCATGTAGTCATGGCTCTGTGGAATAGAGTTCCATGTAGTCATGGCTCTGTGGAATAGAGTTCCATGTAGTCATGGCTCTGTGGAATGGAGTTCCATGTAGTCATGGCTCTGTGGAATAGAGTTCCATGTAGTCATGGCTCTGTGGAATAGAGTTCCATGTAGTCATGGCTCTGTGGAATAGAGTTCCATGTAGTCATGGCTCTGTGGAATAGAGTTCCATGTAGTCATGGCTCTGTGGAATAGAGTTCCATGTAGTCATGGCTCTGTGGAATAGAGTTCCATGTAGTCATGGCTCTGTGGAATAGAGTTCCATGTAGTCATGGCTCTATGTAGTACTGTGGAATAGAGTTCCATGTAGTCATGGCTCTGTGGAATAGAGTTCCATGTAGTCATGGCTCTGTGGAATAGAGTTCCATGTAGTCATGGCTCTGTGGAATAGAGTTCCATGTAGTCATGGCTCTGTGGAATAGAGTTCCATGTAGTCATGGCTCTGTGGAATAGAGTTCCATGTAGTCATGGCTCTGTGGAATAGAGTTCCACGTAGTCATGGCTCTGTGGAATAGAGTTCCATGTAGTCATGGCTCTGTGGAATAGAGTTCCACGTAGTCATGGCTCTGTGGAATAGAGTTCCATGTAGTCATGGCTCTGTGGAATAGAGCATAAAACATCAAACCAAACTGATTTACGATGTCTTTGGTACATTGGTATGGCCTATACTCCAAAATTAAACAAATTCGAGCAATCGCCTTTGAGTATGGTCTTTTATTATGCATAGTGGACTGGCTATGCTCAGTGGTGTAAAGTACTTAAAGTAAAAATAGTCTAAACTCCGTGAAGGAGTCGAGGTACTTGGCAAACTGCATCCCAACACTACCGCTGGCACAGAGCACTGTACAAATGGCTGCGTAGTGATTTGTTTACCTACAATTAGCTAGGAGATCTGTATCTAAACACCTGATAGGTCAGCCTGAGACACAACTGTTCTGTTGTTCAGAGGTTGGCTTTCAAATGTCAACAAAGCAAGTCTATAGCTAGCTACTAGTTTATTGTTGTTGTTGAGATTATGCCTCTCTAACCAAATAACCATGTCGTAACCCAGACTAACTTTTCATCTTTGCTATTTGACTGTCTCGATGTTGTTGTTCAGTCTTCAGAGTACAGAATTGAGGCAGACACCTTCGGAGAGCTGAAGGTGCCCGTTGACAAGTATTATGGGGCTCAGACAGTCAGATCCACCATGAACTTCAAGATCGGAGGACCGTCGGAGAGAATGCCAGTAAGTTCAGACTAGATGCTACTTCATCTATCAAGGTGTAGCTTGAGCCCTGAGACACGGCTGTGGATCCCTGTGGCTGTAGGTCACCCGTCCCACCATGTCTCGGGGGGGATCATTGTAGCTAGCTCTCGCTACAAATTGGACACACATCCTTGCAACAATTTCCTGTCCTATTTCCCCCAGATTCAGATCAGACTAAAGGTTACTTCCTGTAATCAGCGTATCGTTGTGTATCAGTGAAATCATCGTAGCGCCACACGTCCTCACTACTGTCTTTGGTGTCCAACAGATCCAGGTGATCAAAGCCTTTGGGATTCTGAAGAGGGCTGCTGCAGAGGTCAACAAGGACTACGGACTGGACCCGAGGCTGGCTGATGCCATCGTGCAGGCTGCTGATGAGGTGCCTGATACAGGGGGAACAGCCACACCACTACAGGAGAGGGTCGCATGACTGTCAACGTTGTGACAGATTAGACTGGGTACCTGTCTACTAACACAGATTAGACAGATCAGCCTGGGTACCTGTCTACTAACACAGATTAGACAGATCAGCCTGGGTACCTGTCTACTAACACAGATTAGACAGATCAGCCTGGGTACCTGTCTGGTTCTAACACAGATTAGACAGATCAGCCTGGGTACCTGTCTACTAACACAGATTAGACAGATCAGCCTGGGTACCTGTCTGGTTCTAACACAGATTAGACAGATCAGCCTGGGTACCTGTCTACTAACACAGATTAGACAGATCAGCCTGGGTACCTGTCTACTAACACAGATTAGACAGATCAGCCTGGGTACCTATCTAGTTCTAACACAGATTAGACAGATCAGCCTGGGTACCTGTCTACTAACACAGATTAGGCAGATCAGCCTGGGTACCTGTCTGGTTCTAACACAGATTAGACAGATCAGCCTGGGTACCTGTCTACTAACACAGATTAGACAGATCAGCCTGGGTACCTATCTAGTTCTAACACAGATTAGACAGATCAGCCTGGGTACCTGTCTACTAACACAGATTAGGCAGATCAGCCTGGGTACCTGTCTACTAACACAGATTAGACAGATCAGCCTGGGTACCTGTCTACTAACACAGATTAGACAGATCAGCCTGGGTACCTGTCTAGTTCTGTCACAGATTAGACAGATCAGCCTGGGTACCTGTCTAGTTCTAACACTGATTAGACAGATCAGCCTGGGTACCTGTCTAGTTCTAACACCGATTAGACAGATCAGCCTGGGTACCTGTCTAGTTCTAACACAGATTAGACAGATCAGCCTTGGGTACCTGTCTAGTTCTAACACCGATTAGACAGATCAGCCTGGGTACCTGTCTACTAACACAGATTAGACAGATCAGCCTGGGTACCTGTCTAGTTCTAACACAGATTAGACAGATCAGCCTGGGTACCTATCTAGTTCTTACTCAGATTAGACAGATCAGCCTGGGTACCTATCTAGTTCTAACTCAGATTAGACAGATCAGCCTGGGTACCTGTCTAGTTCTAACACAGATTAGACAGCTCAGCCTGGGTACCTGTCTAGTTCTAACACAGATTAGACAGATCAGCCTGGGTACCTGTCTTGTTCTAACATTAGGCAACACTGCTGTAGAGAATAGCTATAGCTTTTGATACAGTACAGAGCAAAACGCAGAGCACTAGACCTTGCTACCTAGCCTGGTCCCAGACCTGTTTGTGTTGTTGGCAAGACGGCACAAACAGATCTGGGATCAAGCTATTCGCTAGCTACATTAGTCCTACTAGTTACATTTAGCCATGGTGCCTCATTCTACTGATGAATGCCTTGGTACCGGTCTTGGCCTTGGTACTGGCCTTGGTACCGGTCTTGGCCTTGGTACTGGCCTTGATACCGGTCTTGGCCTTGGTACTGACCTTGGTACCGGTCTTGGCCTTGGTACTGACCTTGGTACCCGTCTTGGCCTTGGTACCGGTCTTGGTACGGGCCTTGGTACCGGTCTTGGCCTTGGTACCGGTCTTGGCCTTGGTACCGGTCTTGGCCTTGGTACCGGCCTTGGTACCGGCCTTGGCCTTCTGTACCGGCCTTGGCCTTGGTACCGGTCTTGGCCTTGGCACCCGCCTTGGTACCGGCCTTGGCCTTCTGTACCGGCCTTGGTACTGGTCTTGGCCTCGGTACCCGTCTTGGCCTTGGTACCGGCCTTGGTACAATACTGAACAATTTAATTACCCAAATGTTACATTACCTAAATGTTAATTACCTAAATGTAACATTGGGCCAGACTAAGGCATGTTGGCCTCCCTGGTCTGATGTCCATGTTGGCCTCCCTGGTCTGATGTCCATATTCCTTGGACCAGACTAAGGCATGTTGACCTCCCTGGTCTGATGTCCATGTTGGCCTCCCTGGTCTGATGTCCATATTCCTTGGACCAGACTAAGGCATATTGGCCTCCCTGGTCTGATGTCCATGTTCCTTGGACCAGACTAAGGCATGTTGGCCTCTCTGTTCTGATGTCCATATTCCTTGGACCAGACTAAGGCATATTGGCCTCTCTGTTCTGATGTCCATATTCCTTGGACCAGACTAAGGCATGTTGGCCTCCCTGGTCTGATGTCCATGTTGGCCTCTCTGGTCTGATGTCCATATTCCTTGGACCAGACTAAGGCATGTTGACCTCTCTGGTCTGATGTCCATGTTGACCTCTCTGGTCTGATGTCTCTCTGGTCTGATGTCCATGTTGACCTCTCTGGTCTGATGTCCATGTTGACCTCTCTGGTCTGATGTCCATGTTGACCTCTCTGGTCTGATGTCCATGTTGACCTCTCTGGTCTGATGTCCATGTTGGCCTCCCTGGTCTGATGTCCATGTTCCTTGGACCAGACTAAGGCATGTTGGCCTCCCTGGTCTGATGTCCATGTTCCTTGGACCAGACTAAGGCATGTTGATCTCTCGGGTCTGATGTCCATGTTGACCTCTCTGGTCTGATGTCCATGTTCCTTTACCAGGTGGCAGCTGGTAAGCTGGATGACCATTTTCCTCTGGTGGTGTGGCAGACCGGGTCAGGAACTCAGTCCAACATGAACGTCAACGAGGTGATCAGCAACAGGGCCATCGAGATCCTCGGAGGGAAGCTGGGGAGCAAGGACCCTGTTCACCCCAACGACCACGTCAACAAAAGCCAGGTAGGCTAACCATTCAGAAACGCTTTCTCATTTCATACTAAATGTTGAAGAAGGAAATAAACAGTTTTTCACCCAGATAGAAGTAGCTAGTTTTATTTGGACCCTCAGAAGGGTAACAGACTGTAGCGTTTGCCCTCAGGAGGGTAATAGACTGTAGCGTTTGCCCTCAGGAGGGTAACAGACTGTAGCGTTTGCCCTCAGGAGGGTAACAGACTGTAGCGTTTGCCCTCAGGAGGGTAACAGACTGTAGCGTTTGCCCTCAGGAGGGTAACAGACTGTAGCGTTTGCCCTCAGGAGGGTAACAGACTGTAGCGTTTGCCCTCAGGAGGGTAACAGACTGTAGCGTTTGCCCTCAGGAGGGTAACAGACTGTAGCGTTTGCCCTCAGGAGGGTAACAGACTGTAGCGTTTGCCCTCAGGAGGGTAACAGACTGTAGCGTTTGCCCTCAGGAGGGTAACAGACTGTAGCGTTTGCCCTCAGGAGGGTAACAGACTGTAGCGTTTGCCCTCAGGAGGGTAACAGACTGTAGCGTTTGCCCTCAGGAGGGTAACAGACTGTAGCGTTTGCCCTCAGGAGGGTAACAGACTGTAGCGTTTGCCCTCAGGAGGGTAACAGACTGTAGCGTTTGCCCTCAGGAGGGTAACAGACTGTAGCGTTTGCCCTCAGGAGGGTAACAGACTGTATCGTTTGCCCTCAGGAGGGTATTTGTATTTATAGGTATCTGATAAGCTCAGGTAAAGAGTTTTTAAATATCTATTAATCTGTATTTAATGTAAATAGTTGGGTCTTTCAGAGTATTTGAATGGACCTGTTGTTGACCTCTTGTCTGCTCTTGCAGAGCTCCAACGATACGTTCCCCACAGCCATGCACATCGCAGCAGCCAAAGAGGTCCACGAGGTTCTGCTGCCCGGTCTACAACACCTCCACGACGCCCTGCACGCCAAGGCTGTGGAGTTTAAAGACATCATCAAGATCGGACGCACACACACACAGGACGCTGTGCCGTTGTCTCTGGGACAGGTACAGTACACACACACACAGGACGTTGTGCCGTTTTCTCTAGGACAGGTACAGTACGCTGTGCTGTTGTCTCTGGGACAGGTACAGGACGCTGTGCCGTTGTCTCTGGGACAGGTACAGGACGCTGTGCCGTTGTCTCTGGGACAGGTACAGGACGCTGTGCTCTTGTCTCTGGGACAGGTACAGGATGCTGTGCCGTTGTCTCTGGGACAGGTACAGGACGCTGTGCCGTTGTCTCTGGGACAGGTACAGGACGCTGTGCTCTTGTCTCTGGGACAGGTACAGGATGCTGTGCTGTTGTCTCTGGGACAGGTACAGGACGCTGTGCCGTTGTCTCTGGGACAGGTACAGGACGCTGTGCTGTTGTCTCTGGGACAGGAGCAGGACGCTGTGCCGTTGTCTCTGGGACAGGAGCAGGACGCTGTGCCGTTGTCTCTGGGACAGGAGCAGGACGCTGTGCCGTTGTCTCTGGGACAGGTACAGGACGCTGTGCCGTTGTCTCTGGGACAGGTACAGGACGCTGTGCTCTTGTCTCTGGGACAGGTACAGGATGCTGTGCCGTTGTCTCTGGGACAGGTACAGGACGCTGTGCCGTTGTCTCTGGGACAGGTACAGGACGCTGTGCCGTTGTCTCTGGGACAGGAGCAGGACGCTGTGCCGTTGTCTCTGGGACAGGAGCAGGACGCTGTGCCGTTGTCTCTGGGACAGGTACAGGACGCTGTGCCGTTGTCTCTGGGACAGGAGCAGGACGCTGTGCCGTTGTCTCTGGGACAGGTACAGGACGCTGTGCCGTTGTCTCTGGGACAGGAGCAGGACGCTGTGCCGTTGTCTCTGGGACAGGGGCAGGACGCTGTGCCGTTGTCTCTGGGACAGGAGCAGGACGCTGTGCCGTTGTCTCTGGGACAGGGGCAGGACGCTGTGCCGTTGTCTCTGGGACAGGAGCAGGACGCTGTGCCGTTGTCTCTGGGACAGGAGCAGGACGCTGTGCCGTTGTCTCTGGGACAGGAGCAGGACGCTGTGCCGTTGTCTCTGGGACAGGAGCAGGACGCTGTGCCGTTGTCTCTGGGACAGGAGCAGGACGCTGTGCCGTTGTCTCTGGGACAGGTACAGGACGCTGTGCCGTTGTCTCTGGGACAGGGGCAGGACGCTGTGCCGTTGTCTCTGGGACAGGAGCAGGACGCTGTGCCGTTGTCTCTGGGACAGGAGCAGGACGCTGTGCCGTTGTCTCTGGGACAGGAGCAGGACGCTGTGCCGTTGTCTCTGGGACAGGGGCAGGACGCTGTGCCGTTGTCTCTGGGACAGGGGCAGGACTCTGTGCCGTTGTCTCTGGGACAGGAGCAGGACGCTGTGCCGTTGTCTCTGGGACAGGAGCAGGACGCTGTGCCGTTGTCTCTGGGACAGGAGCAGGACGCTGTGCCGTTGTCTCTGGGACAGGAGCAGGACGCTGTGCCGTTGTCTCTGGGACAGGAGCAGGACGCTGTGCCGTTGTCTCTGGGACAGGAGCAGGACGCTGTGCCGTTGTCTCTGGGACAGGAGCAGGACGCTGTGCCGTTGTCTCTGGGACAGGAGCAGGACGCTGTGCCGTTGTCTCTGGGACAGGAGCAGGACGCTGTGCCGTTGTCTCTGGGACAGGAGCAGGACGCTGTGCCGTTGTCTCTGGGACAGGAGCAGGACGCTGTGCCGTTGTCTCTGGGACAGGAGCAGGACGCTGTGCCGTTGTCTCTGGGACAGGAGCAGGACGCTGTGCTGTTGTCTCTGGGACAGGAGCAGGACGCTGTGCCGTTGTCTCTGGGACAGGAGCAGGACGCTGTGCCGTTGTCTCTGGGACAGGGGCAGGACATAGACACACCTCATAAGGTTGTAGGATGCTGTTTAAAGCTCCGTGACGTGTCTCGGGGGATTACTGAAGACAGCGTCTCAAATGATCATGATCACGTTGCTAATTGATTCATTCAGCTGTGGCCAGTGTCATGTCGTGATAATCTTTGTGCCCGTCTCTGTGATATGTTGTTGTCACGATACCAGTTTTAGAATCACGATACTCGACACCGTAAATGATAACATGGCAGAGAAAGAAGCGTTTCGCTCTCAGTCCCACTGTATTTAGTTTTACTGAACAAATGGCCACTGGATTGATGTAAATAATCATGATGTCATTCTGCCAGGTAGGCATGGGCTACTTTGTAGTAAACTTTTAATTGAGAAGGTTTTTGGGAAAGCCTTTCCAGCTACCAGCAGACGATTGTCATTAGCATTATCGCCTCATTAGCCTTTCCAACTACCAGCAGACGTTTGTCATTAGCATTATCGCCTCATTAGCCTTTCCAGCTACCAGCAGACGGTTGACATTAGCACACAGACGGGCATTCCCTTGCCGTTGTCTCATGAGGAAGTTGCAGGGAATTTTACTGAACAAATGGCCACTGGATTGATGTAAATAATCATGATGTCATTCTGCCAGGTAGGCATGGGCTACTTTGTAGTAAACTTTTAATTGAGAAGGTTTTTGGGAAAGCCTTTCCAGCTACCAGCAGACGATTGTCATTAGCATTATCGCCTCATTAGCCTTTCCAACTACCAGCAGACGTTTGTCATTAGCATTATCGCCTCATTAGCCTTTCCAGCTACCAGCAGACGGTTGACATTAGCACACAGACGGGCATTCCCTTGCCGTTGTCTCATGAGGAAGTTGCAGGGAATATGAATAACTGTTGATGGTTTATGATAAACTTGGACAAATTTAATTCATTTCAAAGCATTTACTTTTTTTTCTCCAAACGTGACACTTTTTTGATAGAAGAAACGAAAGTTCCAAACATTTTGTACCGACCCGTTTTTCGTGTTGTATTGGAAAAGTGCAGATGTCTCGGTGTGCTGTACGTGCAACACTAGTGTGGTAACATACTAGTCTGCTAGATGTCAAACTGTCCTAATGAGCCATTTAAAATGTATTTCTACCAGTCGACCAACTGTCCTAATGAGCCATTTAAAATGTATTTCTACCAGTCGACCAACTGTCCTAATGAGCCATTTAAAATGTATTTCTACCAGTCGACCAACTGTCCTAATGAGCCATTTAAAATGTATTTCTACCAGTCGACCAACTGTCCCAATGAGCCATTTAAAATGTATTTCTACCAGTCGACCAACTGTCCTAATGAGCCATTTAAAATGTATTTCTACCAGTCGACTGTCCTAATGAGCCATTTAAAATGTATTTCTACCAGTCGACCAACTGTCCTAATGAGCCATTTAAAATGTATTTCTACCAGTCGACCAACTGTCCTAATGAGCCATTTAAAATGTATTTCTACCAGTCGACTGTCCTAATGAGCCATTTAAAATGTATTTCTACCAGTCGACCTACTGTCCTAATGAGCCATTTAAAATGTATTTCTACCAGCCGACCAACTGTCCTAATGAGCCATTTAAAATGTATTTCTACCAGTCGATCAACTGTCCTAATGAGCCATTTAAAATGTATTTCCACCAGTTGACCAACTGTCCCAATGAGCCATTTAAAATGTATTTCTACCAGTCGACCAACTGTCCTAATGAGCCATTTAAAATGTATTTCTACCAGCCGACCAACTGTCCTAATGAGCCATTTAAAATGTATTTCTACCAGTCGACCAACTGTCCTGTTTCTCTTGGTTTTACAGGAGTTCGGTGGGTATGTGCAGCAGGTAAAGTACAGTATTGAGCGAGTGAAGACGGCCATGCCCAGAATATATGAGCTGGCAGCAGGAGGTACTGCCGTGGGCACGGGCCTCAACACGCGCATCGGCTTCGCTGAGAAAGTAGCAGCTACTGTCGCCTCTCTCACAGGTACAGGAAGCTACATACATGCATACATACACACACACACACACTTCATAATGGTTATCATGGTCATGTCTGGTCCACGTTTTCTCACTACTGGTGTCCCCCAGGTCTCTGCACTAGGTCCTCTTTAATGTATCACTACTGGTGTCCCCCCAGGGCTCTGTACTAGGTCCTCTATAATGTCCCACTACTGGTGTTCCCCAGGGCTCTGCACTAGGTCCTCTTTAATGTCCCACTACTTGTGTCCCCCTGGGCTCTGTACTAGGTCCTCTATAATGTCTCACTACTGGTGTCCCCCGAGGGCTCTCCACTAGGTCCTCTATAATGTTTCACTACTGGTGTACCCCAGGGCTCTGCACTAGGTCCTCTAATGTCTCACTACTGGTGTCCCCCAGGGCTCTGCACTAGGTCCTCTCCTGTTTTCTCTTTACACCAAGTCACGTGGTTCTGTCAGAGGGTTTGCATTGTGGTGTTATGGCTACATTTTACCCTCCCAGCTGTTATCATAAGTCAGACATTACGTACTCTGTCAACCTTGAATTGTTTCTGTTTTTATCAAAACCTGTCTACATGATGTCACATCCTGTCTCCAGGTCTGCCTTTCGTGACTGCTCCCAACAAATTTGAGGCTCTGGCGGCCCACGATGCTCTGGTGGAGCTGAGCGGCGCGTTGAACACGGTGGCCGTCAGTATGATGAAGATCGCCAATGATATCCGCTTCCTGGGGTCCGGGCCCCGCTCTGGCCTGGGAGAACTCTGTCTGCCTGAGAACGAGCCTGGTAGCAGCATCATGCCTGGTGAGTTTCCCTAGTCTGGTTTTCACCATTGTTGTCAAGCATAACACGATATAGTTCACTGTCAAATCAAATTCGATTGGTTACATACGCGTGTTTAGCAGATGTTAATGCGAGTGTAGCGAAATGGTTGTTACATCAGAGCTACATGACCCCACCTAACTCCCAGCTGTCTGAACAGAGCTACATGACCCCACCTAACTCCCAGCTGTCTGAACAGAGCTACATGACCCCACCTAACTCCCAGCTGTCTGAACAGAGCTACATGACCCCACCTAACTCCCAGCTGTCTGAACAGAGCTACATGACCCCACCTAACTCCCAGCTGTCTGAACAGAGCTACATGACCCCACCTAACTCCCAGCTGTCTGAACAGAGCTACATGACCCCACCTAACTCCCAGCTGTTATAACAGAGCTACATGACCCCACCTAACTCCCAGCTGTTATAACAGAGCTACATGACCCCACCTAACTCCCAGCTGTCTGAACAGAGCTACATGACCCCACCTAACTCCCAGCTGTCTGAACAGAGCTACATGACCCCACCTAACTCCCAGCTGTCTGAACAGAGCTACATGACCCCACCTAACTCCCAGCTGTCTGAACAGAGCTACATGACCCCACCTAACTCCCAGCTGTCTGAACAGAGCTACATGACCCCACCTAACTCCCAGCTGTCTGAACAGAGCTACATGACCCCACCTAACTCCCAGCTGTTATAACAGAGCTACATGACCCCACCTAACTCCCAGCTGTTATAACAGAGCTACATGACCCCACCTAACTCCCAGCTGTCTGAACAGAGCTACATGACCCCACCTAACTCCCAGCTGTCTGAACAGAGCTACATGACCCCACCTAACTCCCAGCTGTCTGAACAGAGCTACATGACCCCACCTAACTCCCAGCTGTCTGAACAGAGCTACATGACCCCACCTAACTCCCAGCTGTCTGAACAGAGCTACATGACCCCACCTAACTCCCAGCTGTCTGAACAGAGCTACATGACCCCACCTAACTCCCAGCTGTCTGAACAGAGCTACATGACCACACCTAACTCCCAGCTGTCTGAACAGAGCTACATGACCCCACCTAACTCCCAGCTGTCTGAACAGAGCTACATGACCCCACCTAACTCCCAGCTGTCTGAACAGAGCTACATGACCCCACCTAACTCCCAGCTGTCTGAACAGAGCTACATGACCCCACCTAACTCCCAGCTGTTATAACAGAGCTACATGACCCCACCTAACTCCCAGCTGTCTGAACAGAGCTACATGACCCCACCTAACTCCCAGCTGTCTGAACAGAGCTACATGACCCCACCTAACTCCCAGCTGTTATAACAGAGCTACATGACCCCACCTAACTCCCAGCTGTCTGAACAGAGCTACATGACCCCACCTAACTCCCAGCTGTTATAACAGAGCTACATGACCCCACCTAACTCCCAGCTGTTATAACAGAGCTACATGACCCCACCTAACTCCCAGCTGTTATAACAGAGCTACATGACCCCACCTAACTCCCAGCTGTTATAACAGAGCTACATGACCCCACCTAACTCCCATCTGTTATAACAGAGCTACATGACCCCACCTAACTCCCAGCTGTCTGAACAGAGCTACATGACCCCACCTAACTCCCAGCTGTCTGAACAGAGCTACATGACCACACCTAACTCCCAGCTGTCTGAACAGAGCTACATGACCCCACCTAACTCCCAGCTGTCTGAACAGAGCTACATGACCCCACCTAACTCCCAGCTGTCTGAACAGAGCTACATGACCCCACCTAACTCCCAGCTGTCTGAACAGAGCTACATGACCCCACCTAACTCCCAGCTGTCTGAACAGAGCTACATGACCCCACCTAACTCCCAGCTGTTATAACAGAGCTACATGACGCCACCTAACGCCCAGCTGTCTGAACAGAGCTACATGACCCCACCTAACTCCCAGCTGTTATAACAGAGCTACATGACCCCACCTAACTCCCAGCTGTCTGAACAGAGCTACATGACCCCACCTAACTCCCAGCTGTTATAACAGAGCTACATGACCCCGCCTAACTCCCAGCTGTTATAACAGAGCTACATGACCCCGCCTAACTCCCAGCTGTTATAACAGAGCTACATGACCCCACCTAACTCCCAGCTGTCTGAACAGAGCTACATGACCCCACCTAACTCCCAGCTGTTATAACAGAGCTTCATGACCCCACCTAACTCCCAGCTGTTATAACAGAGCTACATGACCCCACCTAACTCCCAGCTGTTATAAAAGAGCTACATGACCCCACCTAACTCCCAGCTGTCTGAACAGAGCTACATGACCCCACCTAACTCCCAGCTGTCAGAAATCATCCACGCCACATCCAGGGTGGGTCTGGTTTAAAGATGTATTTTTGTCCAGGCCTTTACTTCCCCCTCTTGACCTCTACTTCAGCAGGAGATGTTATAAATACTATCTAGCTACCCGCAACCTGTCTTTATTCAGACTGCCTCTCTAGCTACCCGCAACCTGTCTTTATTCAGACTGCCTCTCTAGCTACCCGCAACCTGTCTTTAGTCAGATAGCCTCGCTAGCTACCCACAACCTGTCTTTAGTCAGACTACCTCTCTAGCTACCCACAACCTGCCTTTAGTCAGACAGCCTCTCTAGCTACCCACAACCTGCCTTTAGTCAGACTACCTCTCTAGCTACCCACAACCTGTCTTTATTCAGAAAGCCTCTCTAGCTACCCACAACCTGTCTTTAGTCAGACAGCCTCTCTAGCTACCCACAACCTGCCTTTATTCAGACTACCTCTCTAGCTACCAACAACCTGCCTTTAGTCAGACTACCTCTCTAGCTACCCACAACCTGTCTTTAGTCAGACAGCCTCTCTAGCTACCAACAACCTGCCTTTATTCAGACAGTCTCTCTAGCTACCAACAACCTGCCTTTATTCAGACAGCCTCTCTAGCTACCCACAACCTGTCTTTAGTCAGACTACCCCTCTAGCTACCCACAACCTGTCTTTAGTCAGACTACCTCTCTAGCTACCTACAACCTGCCTTTATTCAGACAGCCTCTCTAGCTACCCACAACCTGTTTTTATTCAGACTACCTCTCTAGCTACCCACAACCTGTCTTTATTCAGACAGCCTCTCTAGCTACCCACAACCTGTCTTTAGTCAGACTACCTCTCTAGCTACCTACAACCTGCCTTTATTCAGACAGCCTCTCTAGCTACCCACAACCTGTTTTTATTCAGACTACCTCTCTAGCTACCCACAACCTGTCTTTATTCAGACAGCCTCTCTAGCTACCCACAACCTGTCTTTAGTCAGACTACCCCTCTAGCTACCCACAACCTGTCTTTATTCAGACTACCTCTCTAGCTACCCACAACCTGTCTTTATTCAGACTACCTCTCTAGCTACCCACAACCTCTCTTTATTCAGACAGCCTCTCTAGCTACCCACAACCTGTCTTTATTCAGACAGCCTCTCTAGCTACCCACAACCTGCCTTTATTCAGACTACCTCTCTAGCTACCAACAACCTGCCTTTAGTCAGACTACCTCTCTAGCTACCCACAACCTGTCTTTAGTCAGACAGCCTCTCTAGCTACCCACAACCTGCCTTTAGTCAGACAGCCTCTCTAGCTACCCACAACCTGCCTTTAGTCAGACTACCTCTCTAGCTACCAACAACCTGTCTTTAGTCAGACAGCCTCTCTAGCTACCCACAACCTGCCTTTAGTCAGACTACCTCTCTAGCTACCAACAACCTGTCTTTAGTCAGACTACCTCTCTAGCTACCAACAACCTGCCTTTAGTCATACTACCTCTCTAGCTACCCACAACCTGTCTTTATTCAGACAGCCTCTCTAGCTACCAACAACCTGTCTTTATTCAGACAGCCTCTCTAGCTACCCACAACCTGTATTTAGTCAGACAGCCTCTCTAGCTACCCACAACCTGTCTTTATTCAGACAGCCTCTCTAGCTACCCACAACCTGTCTTTAGTCAGACAGCCTCTATAGCTACCCACAACCTGTCTTTATTCAGACAGCCTCTCTAGCTACCCACAACCTGTATTTAGTCAGACAGCCTCTCTAGCTACCCACAATCTGTCTTTATTCAGACAGCCTCTCTAGCTACCCACAACCTGTCTTTATTCAGACAGCCTCTCTAGCTACCAACAACCTGCCTTTAGTCAGACTACCTCTCTAGCTACCCACAACCTGTCTTTATTCAGACTACCTCTCTAGCTACCCACAATCTGTCTTTATTCAGACAGCCTCTCTAGCTACCCACAACCTGTCTTTATTCAGACAGCCTCTCTAGCTACCAACAACCTGCCTTTAGTCAGACTACCTCTCTAGCTACCCACAACCTGTCTTTATTCAGACTACCTCTCTAGCTACCCACAACCTGTCAGTAGAACAGTTTGTAACAGTAAAAAACAACAACAGTTTGATCGGGGGGGAAAGAGCTGAACAGGGTCGTCGACTGTGGGGTTTTAACCACTATGAGTTTTAACCATGGGGTTTTAACCATGGGGTTTTAACCATGGGGTTTTAACCATGGGGTTTTAACCACTGTTTTAACCACTATGAGTATTAACCATGGGGTTTAACCACTGAGTTTTAACCACTGTTTTAACCACTGTTTTAACCACTATGAGTATTAACCATGGGGTTTAACCACTGAGTTTTAACCATGGGGTTTTAACCACTGTTTTAACCACTATGAGTATTAACCATGGGGTTTTAACCATGGGGTTTTAACCACTGAGTATTAACCATGGCGTTTTAACCATGGGGTTTTAACCATGAGGTTTTAACCATGAGGTTTTAACCATGAGGTTTTAACCATGGGGTTTTAACCATGAGGTTTTAACCATGGGGTTTTAACCATGAGGTTTTAACCATGAGGTTTTAACCATGAGGTTTTAACCATGAGGTTTTAACCATGGGGTTTAACCACTATGGGGTTTAACCACTATGAGTATTAACCATGGGGTTTTAACCATGGGGTTTTAACCATGAGGTTTTAACCATGGGGTTTAACCATGGGGTTTTAACCATGGGTTTTAACCATGGGGTTTTAACCATGGGGTTTAAACCATGGGGTTTTAACCATGGGGTTTAACCACTATGGGGTTTAACCACTATGGGGTTTAACCATGGGGTTTAACCATGGGGTTTTAACCATGGGGTTTAACCATGGGGTTTTAACCATGGGGTTTAACCACTATGGGGTTTAACCACTATGGGGTTTAACCACTATGGGGTTTAACCACTATGGGGTTTAACTATGGGGTTTAACCACTATGAGTTTTAACCATGGGGTTTTAACCATGGGGTTTAACCATGGGGTTTTAACCATGGGGTTTAACCATGGGGTTTTAACCATGGGGTTTAACCATGGGGTTTTAACCATGGGGTTTTAACCATGGGGTTTTAACCACTGTTTTAACCACTGTTTTAACCACTATGAGTATTAACCATGGGGTTTAACCACTGAGTTTTAACCATGGGGTTTTAACCACTGTTTTAACCACTATGAGTATTAACCATGGGGTTTTAACCATGGGGTTTTAACCACTATGAGTATTAACCATGGCGTTTTAACCATGGGGTTTTAACCATGAGGTTTTAACCATGAGGTTTTAACCATGGGGTTTTAACCATGGGGTTTTAACCATGAGGTTTTAACCATGAGGTTTTAACCATGAGGTTTTAACCATGGGGTTTAACCATGGGGTTTAACCACTATGGGGTTTAACCACTATGAGTATTAACCATGGGGTTTTAACCATGGGGTTTTAACCATGAGGTTTTAACCATGGGGTTTAACCATGGGGTTTTAACCATGGGTTTTAACCATGGGGTTTAAACCATGGGGTTTTAACCATGAGGTTTTAACCATGAGGTTTTAACCATGGGGTTTTAACCATGGGGTTTTAACCATGAGGTTTTAACCATGAGGTTTTAACCATGAGGTTTTAACCATGGGGTTTAACCATGGGGTTTAACCACTATGGGGTTTAACCACTATGAGTATTAACCATGGGGTTTTAACCATGGGGTTTTAACCATGAGGTTTTAACCATGGGGTTTAACCATGGGGTTTTAACCATGGGTTTTAACCATGGGGTTTAAACCATGGGGTTTTAACCATGGGGTTTAACCACTATGGGGTTTAACCATGGGGTTTAACCACTATGGGGTTTAACCATGGGGTTTAACCACTATGGGGTTTAACCATGGGGTTTTAACCATGGGGTTTAACCATGGGGTTTTAACCATGGGGTTTTAACCATGGGGTTTAACCATGGGGTTTAACCACTATGGGGTTTAACCATGGGGTTTTAACCATGGGGTTTAACCATGGGGTTTAACCACTATGGGGTTTAACCATGGGGTTTTAACCATGGGGTTTTAACCATGGGGTTTTAACCATGGGGTTTAACCATGGGGTTTTAACCATGGGGTTTAACCACTATGGGGTTTAACCATGGGGTTTAACCATGGGGTTTAACCATGGGGTTTTAACCATGGGGTTTAACCATGGGGTTTTAACCATGGGGTTTAACCACTATGAGTATTAACCATGGGGTTTAACCATGGGGTTTAACCACTATGAGCATTAACCATGGGGTTTAACCATGGGGTTTAACCACTATGAGCATTAACCATGGGGTTTAACCATGGGGTTTAACCATGGGGTTTAACCACTATGAGTATTAACCATGGGGTTTAACCACTATGAGTATTAACCACTGTTTTAACCACTATGGGGGTTTAACCATGGGTTTTAACCATGGGGTTTTAACCACTATGGGGGTTTAACCATGGGGTTTTAACCATGGGGTTTTAACCATGGGGTTTTAACCATGGGGTTTAACCATGGGGTTTTAACCATGGGGTTTTAACCATGGGTGTTTTAACCACTATGGGGTTTAACCATGGGGTCTTAACCATGGGGTTTAACCATGGGGTTTAACCATGGGGTTTAACCATGGGGTTTAACCATGGGGTTTTAACCATGGGGTTTAACCATGGGGTTTTAACCATGGGGTTTTAACCATGGGGTTTTAACCATGTAACCATGGGGTTTTAACCATGGGGTTTAACCATGGGGTTTTAACCATGTAACCATGGGGTTTTAACCACTATGGGGTTTTAACCATGGGGTTTTAACCATGTAACCATGGGGTTTTAACCACTATGGGGTTTTAACCATGGGGTTTTAACCATGGGTTTTAACCATGGGGTTTTAACCATGGGGTTTAACCATGGGGTTTTAACCATGGGGTTTTAACCATGGGGTTTTAACCATGGGGTTTAACCATGGGGTTTTAACCATGGGGTTTAACCATGGGGTTTAACCATGGGGTTTAACCATGGGGTTTTAACCACTATGGGGTTTAACCATGGGGTTTTAACCACTATGGGGTTTAACCATGGGGTTTTAACCACTATGAGTTTTAACCATGGGGTTTTAACCATGGGGTTTTAACCACTGTTTTAACCATGGGGTTTTAACCACTGTTTTAACCATAGGGTTTTAACCATGGGGTTTTAACCACTGTTTTAACCATGGGGTTTTAACCATGTAACCATGGAGTTTTAACCATGGAGTTTTAACCATGGGGTTTTAACCATGGGGTTTTAACCATGGGGTTTTAACCATGGGGTTTTAACCACTGTTTTAACCATGGGGTTTTAACCACTGTTTTAACCATGGGGTTTTAACCACTGTTTTAACCATGGGGTTTTAACCATGGGGTTTTAACCACTGTTTTAACCATGGGGGTTTAACCACTGTGTTTTAACTAATATAGGTTTTAACTAAATATGAGTTTTAACCATGGGGTTTTAACCATGGGGTTTAACCATGGGGTTTAACCATGGGGTTTTAACCACTATGGGGTTTAACCATGGGGTTTTAACCACTATGGGGTTTAACCATGGGGTTTTAACCATGGGGTTTTAACCATGTAACCATGGGGTTTTAACCACTATGAGTTTTAACCATGGGGTTTTAACCATGGGGTTTTAACCATGGGGTTTTAACCACTGTTTTAACCATGGGGTTTTAACCACTGTTTTAACCATGGGGTTTTAACCATGGGGTTTTAACCACTGTTTTAACCATGGGGTTTTAACCATGTAACCATGGGGTTTTAACCACTATGAGTTTTAACCATGGGGTTTTAACCATGGGGTTTTAACCATGGGGTTTTAACCATGGGGTTTTAACCACTGTTTTAACCATGGGGTTTTAACCACTGTTTTAACCATGGGGTTTTAACCACTGTTTTAACCATGGGGGTTTAACCACTGTGTTTTAACTAATATAGGTTTTAACTAATATGAGTTTTAACCATGGGGTTTTAACCACTGTGTTTTAACTAATATAGGTTTTAACTAATATGAGTTTTAACCATGGGGTTTTAACCACTATGAGTTTTAACCATGGGGTTTTAACCATGGGGTTTTAACCACTGTTTTAACCATGGGGTTTTAACCACTGTTTTAACCATGGGGTTTTAACCACTGTTTTAACCATGGGGTTTTAACCACTGTGTTTTAACTAATATAGGTTTTAACTAATATGAGTTTTAACCATGGGGTTTTAACCACTGTGTTTTAACTAATATAGGTTTTAACTAATATGAGTTTTAACCATGGGGTTTTAACCACTGTGTTTTAACTAATATAGGTTTTAACTAATATGAGTTTTAACCATGGGGTTTTAACCACTATGAGTTTTAACCATGGGGTTTTAACCACTATGAGTATTAACCATGGGGTTTTAACCACTGTGTTTTAACTAATATGGGTTTTAACTAATATGAGTTTTAACCATGGAGTTTTAACCAATGTGTGTTTTAACTAATATGGGTTTGACCCACAGGGTTTTAACTAATATGGGTTTGACCCACAGGGTTTTAACTAATATGTGTTTTAACTAATATGGGTTTTAACTAATATGGGTTTGACCCACAGGGTTTTAACTACTATGGGTTTGACCCACAGGGTTTTAACTAATATGGGTTTGACCCACAGGGTTTTAACTAATATGGGTTTGACCCACAGGGTTTTAACTAATATGGGTTTGACCCACAGGGTTTTAACTAATATGGGTTTGACCCACAGGGTTTTAACTAATATGGGTTTGACCCACAGGGTTTTAACTAATATGGGTTTGACCCACAGGGTTTTAACTAATATGGGTTTGACCCACAGGGTTTTAACTAATATGGGTTTGACCCACAGGGTTTTAACTAATAAGGGTTTGACCCACAGGGTTTTAACTAATATGGGTTTGACCCACTGGGTTTTAACTAATATGGGTTTGACCCACTGGGTTTTAACTAATATGGGTTTGACCCACAGGGTTTTAACTAATATGGGTTTGACCCACTGGGTTTTAACTGTGTGTATGTATATTTTACAGGGAAAGTTAACCCCACCCAGTGTGAGGCCATGACCATGGTAGCAGCCCAGGTTATGGGAAACAACGTGGCTGTGACCATCGGAGGCAGCAACGGACACTTTGAGCTTAACGTCTTCAAGCCAATGATGGTAAGAACTGATATTACCGTGGACTAAGACGATGCTAATAGGCCAGTTTCACCGTGGACTGAGACAATGCTAATAGGCCAGTTTCACCGTGGACTGAGACAATGCTAATAGGCCAGTTTCACGATGGACTAAGACAATGCTAATAGGCCAGTTTCACCGTGGACTAAGGCGATGCTAATAGGCCAGTTTCACCGTGGACTAAGGCGATGCTAATAGGCCAGTCTCACCGTGGACTGAGACAATGCTAATAGGCCAGTTTCACCGTGGACTAAGACGATGCTAATAGGCCAGTTTCACCGTGGACTAAGACGATGCTAATAGGCCAGTTTCACCGTGGACTAAGACGATGCTAATAGGCCAGTTTCATCGTGGACTAAGATGATGCTAATAGGCCAGTTTCACCGTGGACTGAGACAATACTTTGTATTTATTATGGATCCCCATTAGTTCCTGCCAAGGCAGCAGCTACTCTTCCTGGGGTTTATTATGGATCCCCATTAGTTCCTGCCATGGCAGCAGCTACTCTTCCTGGGGTTTATTATGGATCCCCATTAGTTCCTGTCAAGGCAGCAGCTACTCTTCCTGGGGTTTATTATGGATCCCCATTAGTTCCTGCCAAGGCAGCAGCTACTCTTCCTGGAGTTTATTATGGATCCCCATTAGTTCCTGTCAAGGCAGCAGCTACTCTTCCTGGGGTCCGTCATGATTAAGGCAGTTTATACAATTTTAAAAACATTACGTTCACAGATTTCACAGCACACTGTGCCCTCAGGCCCCTCCTCCACCACCACCACATATCTACAGTACTAAATCCATGTGTACATATAGTGCTTATGTTATTGTGTGTGTGTGTGTCAGTGCCTGTGTGTGTGTGTGTGTGTGTCTCTCCTCCTCCCAGATTAAGTGTTGACCTCAGCCAGGCTGCTGGGGGATGCCTCAGTCATAATGTAACTCCTCCTCCCAGATTAAGTGTTTACCTCAGCCAGGCTGCTGGGGGGTGCCTCAGTCATAATGTAACTCCTCCTCCCAGATTAAGTGTTGACCTCAGCCAGGCTGCAGGGGGATGCCTCAGTCATAATGTAACTCCTCCTCCTCCTCTCTCCTCCTCCCAGATTAAGTGTTGACCTCAGCCAGGCTGCTGGGGGATGCCTCAGTCATAATGTAACTCCTCCTCTCTCCTCCTCCCAGATTAAGTGTTGACCTCAGCCAGGCTGCTGGGGGATGCCTCAGTCATAATGTAACTCCTCCTCTCTCCTCCTCCCAGATTAAGTGTTGACCTCAGCCAGGCTGCTGGGGGGTGCCTCAGTCATAATGTAACTCCTCCTCCCAGATTAAGTGTTGAACTCAGCCAGGCTGCTGGGGGATGCCTCAGTCATAATGTAACTCCTCCTCTCTCCTCCTCCCAGATTAAGTGTTGACCTCAGCCAGGCTGCTGGGGGATGCCTCAGTCATAATGTAACTCCTCCTCCCAGATTAAGTGTTGACCTCAGCCAGGCTGCTGGGGGATGCCTCAGTCATAACGTAACTCCTCCTCCCAGATTAAGTGTTGACCTCAGCCAGGCTGCTGGGGGATGCCTCAGTCATAATGTAACTCCTCCTCCTCCCAGATTAACTGTTGACCTCAGCCAGGCTGCAGGGGGATGCCTCAGTCATAATGTAACTCCTCCTCCCAGATTAAGTGTTGACCTCAGCCAGGCTGCTGGGGGATGCCTCAGTCATAATGTAACTCCTCCTCCTCCCAGATTAACTGTTGACCTCAGCCAGGCTGCTGGGGGATGCCTCAGTCATAATGTAACTCCTCCTCCTCCCAGATTAACTGTTGACCTCAGCCAGGCTGCTGGGGGATGCCTCAGTCATAATGTAACTCCTCCTCCTCCCAGATTAAGTGTTGACCTCAGCCAGGCTGCTGGGGGATGCCTCAGTCATAATGTAACTCCTCCTCCCAGATTAAGTGTTGACCTCAGCCAGGCTGCTGGGGGATGCCTCAGTCATAATGTAACTCCTCCTCCTCCCAGATTAAGTGTTGACCTCAGCCAGGCTGCTGGGGGATGCCTCAGTCATAATGTAACTCCTCCTCTCCTCCTCCCAGATTAAGTGTTGACATCAGCTAGAGTGCTGGGGGATGCCTCAGTCATAATGGAACTCCTCTCTCCTCCTCCCAGATTGTGTTGACCTCAGCCAGGCTGCTGGGGGATGCCTCAGTCATAATGTAACTCCTCCTCCCAGATTAAGTGATGACATCAGCCAGGCTGCTGGGGGGTGCCTCAGTCATAATGTAACTCCTCCTCCCAGATTAAGTGTTGACCTCAGCCAGGCTGCAGGGGGATGCCTCAGTCATAATGTAACTCCTCCTCCTCCTCTCTCCTCCTCCCAGATTAAGTGTTGACCTCAGCCAGGCTGCTGGGGGATGCCTCAGTCATAATGTAACTCCTCCTCTCTCCTCCTCCCAGATTAAGTGTTGACCTCAGCCAGGCTGCTGGGGGATGCCTCAGTCATAATGTAACTCCTCCTCTCTCCTCCTCCCAGATTAAGTGTTGACCTCAGCCAGGCTGCTGGGGGGTGCCTCAGTCATAATGTAACTCCTCCTCCCAGATTAAGTGTTGAACTCAGCCAGGCTGCTGGGGGATGCCTCAGTCATAATGTAACTCCTCCTCTCTCCTCCTCCCAGATTAAGTGTTGACCTCAGCCAGGCTGCTGGGGGATGCCTCAGTCATAATGTAACTCCTCCTCCCAGATTAAGTGTTGACCTCAGCCAGGCTGCTGGGGGATGCCTCAGTCATAACGTAACTCCTCCTCCCAGATTAAGTGTTGACCTCAGCCAGGCTGCTGGGGGATGCCTCAGTCATAATGTAACTCCTCCTCCTCCCAGATTAACTGTTGACCTCAGCCAGGCTGCAGGGGGATGCCTCAGTCATAATGTAACTCCTCCTCCCAGATTAAGTGTTGACCTCAGCCAGGCTGCTGGGGGATGCCTCAGTCATAATGTAACTCCTCCTCCTCCCAGATTAACTGTTGACCTCAGCCAGGCTGCTGGGGGATGCCTCAGTCATAATGTAACTCCTCCTCCTCCCAGATTAACTGTTGACCTCAGCCAGGCTGCTGGGGGATGCCTCAGTCATAATGTAACTCCTCCTCCTCCCAGATTAAGTGTTGACCTCAGCCAGGCTGCTGGGGGATGCCTCAGTCATAATGTAACTCCTCCTCCCAGATTAAGTGTTGACCTCAGCCAGGCTGCTGGGGGATGCCTCAGTCATAATGTAACTCCTCCTCCTCCCAGATTAAGTGTTGACCTCAGCCAGGCTGCTGGGGGATGCCTCAGTCATAATGTAACTCCTCCTCTCCTCCTCCCAGATTAAGTGTTGACATCAGCTAGAGTGCTGGGGGATGCCTCAGTCATAATGGAACTCCTCTCTCCTCCTCCCAGATTGTGTTGACCTCAGCCAGGCTGCTGGGGGATGCCTCAGTCATAATGTAACTCCTCCTCCCAGATTAAGTGATGACATCAGCCAGGCTGCTGGGGGATGCCTCAGTCATAATGTAACTCCTCCTCTCTCCTCCTCCCAGATTAAGTGTTGACCTCAGCCAGGCTGCTGGGGGATGCCTCAGTCTTAATGTAACTCCTCCTCCCAGATTAAGTGATGACATCAGCCAGGCTGCTGGGGGATGCCTCAGTCATAATGTAACTCCTCCTCCCAGATTAAGTGTTGACCTCAGCCAGGCTGCTGGGGGATGCCTCAGTCATAATGTAACTCCTCCTCCTCCTCTCTCCTCCTCCCAGATTAAGTGTTGACCTCAGCCAGGCTGCTGGGGGATGCCTCAGTCATAATGTAACTCCTCCTCCCAGATTAAGTGTTGACCTCAGCCAGGCTGCTGGGGGATGCCTCAGTCATAATGTAACTCCTCCTCCTCCTCCTCCCAGATTAAGTGTTGACCTCAGCCAGGCTGCTGGGGGATGCCTCAGTCATAATGTAACTCCTCCTCTCTCCTCCTCCCAGATTAAGTGTTGACCTCAGCCAGGCTGCTGGGGGATGCCTCAGTCATAATGTAACTCCTCCTCTCTCCTCCTCCCAGATTAAGTGTTGACCTCAGCCAGGCTGCTGGGGGATGCCTCAGTCATAATGTAACTCCTCCTCTCTCCTCCTCCCAGATTAAGTGTTGACCTCAGCCAGGCTGCTGGGGGATGCCTCAGTCATAATGTAACTCCTCCTCTCCTCCTCCTCCCAGATTAAGTGTTGACCTCAGCCAGGCTGCTGGGGGATGCCTCAGTCATAATGTAACTCCTCCTCTCTCCTCCTCCCAGATTAAGTGTTGACCTCAGCCAGGCTGCTGGGGGATGCCTCAGTCATAATGTAACTCCTCCTCCTCCCAGATTAAGTGTTGACCTCAGCCAGGCTGCTGGGGGATGCCTCAGTCATAATGTAACTCCTCCTCCCAGATTAAGTGTTGACCTCAGCCAGGCTGCTGGGGGATGCCTCAGTCATAATGTAACTCCTCCTCCCAGATTAAGTGTTGACATCAGCTAGAGTGCTGGGGGATGCCTCAGTCATAATGGAACTCCTCTCTCCTCCTCCCAGATTGTGTTGACCTCAGCCAGGCTGCTGGGGGATGCCTCAGTCATAATGTAACTCCTCCTCTCTCCTCCTCCCAGATTAAGTGTTGACCTCAGCCAGGCTGCTGGGGGATGCCTCAGTCGTAATGTAACTCCTCCTCCCAGATTAAGTGTTGACCTCAGCCAGGCTGCAGGGGGATGCCTCAGTCATAATGTAACTCCTCCTCCTCCTCTCTCCTCCTCCCAGATTAAGTGTTGACCTCAGCCAGGCTGCTGGGGGATGCCTCAGTCATAATGTAACTCCTCCTCCCAGATTAAGTGTTGACCTCAGCCAGGCTGCTGGGGGATGCCTCAGTCATAATGTAACTCCTCCTCTCTCCTCCTCCCAGATTAAGTGTTGACCTCAGCCAGGCTGCAGGGGGATGCCTCAGTCATAATGTAACTCCTCCTCCCAGATTAAGTGTTGACCTCAGCCAGGCTGCAGGGGGATGCCTCAGTCATAATGTAACTCCTCCTCCTCCTCCTCTCTCCTCCTCCCAGATTAAGTGTTGACCTCAGCCAGGCTGCAGGGGGATGCCTCAGTCATAATGTAACTCCTCCTCTCTCCTCCTCCCAGATTAAGTGTTGAACTCAGCCAGGCTGCTGGGGGGTGCCTCAGTCATAATGTAACTCCTCCTCTCCTCCTCCTCCCAGATTAAGAACGTGTTGAACTCAGCCAGGCTGCTGGGGGATGCCTCAGTCTCCTTCACTGATAACTGTGTGGTGGGCATTGAAGCGAACATCGACAGGATCAACAAACTCATGAACGAGTCCTTGATGCTGGTCACCGCCCTCAACCCACACATAGGTATGTGTCGTAGTACCGTACGTGCTTCCAAGTAGTGTACGTACATACAGCAGGGGACCAAAAGTCATGAACGAGATCTAGATACCTGCTCTCTAGAGACAGCAGGAGCGGTAGAGATACTCTGAATGATCGGCTATGAAAAGCCAACTGACATTTACTCCTGAGGTGCTGACTTGCTGCACCCTCGACAACTACTGTGATTATTATTATTTGACCCTGCTGGTCATTTATGAACATTTGAACATCTTGGCCATGTTCTGTTATAATCTCCACCCCGGCACAGCCAGAAGAGCCACCCCACATAGCCTGGTTCCTCTGTAGGTTTCTTCCTAGGTTCTGGCCTTTCTTGGGAGTTTTTCCTAGCCACTGTGCTTCTACACCTGCACTGCTTGCTGTTTGGGGTTTCTGTACAGCACTTTGAGATATCAGCTGATGTAAGAAGTCCTTTATAAATACATTGATTTGATTTACTGTGCAGAATACAACTGCAGGAGAAATCAACAGGTTATCCATCGGTCTTTCACTTGTAACCACTAGAGGGCAGTAACTCACAGTCCCACATTGCAACAGTGCTGAGATCCACCAGACTGTAATGTGAGTATTGTCAATGAGATGTTTCGCTGTACAGCACAGTGAGTCTGTCTACTGCAGTAGATGGAGTCCTACTGAGACAGTCCACTCTGTCTGGTGGCTTAGTGTGTAGGGAGTCCACCCTCTGTCTGGTGGCTTAGTGTGTAGGGAGTCCACCCTCTGTCTGGTGGCTTAGTGTGTAGGGAGTCCACCCTCTGTCTGGTGGCTTAGTGTGTAGGGAGTCTGCTGGTGGGAGTGGAGATAGTGTCATGTCCTCTCTCCCCTGTCAGACACTGTGGTTAACAGGAGCCCCCCCCTTCCCCCAGAGGGCCACAGCGGCGTTACAGGAGTGTTAACTTGATGTAGGAAGCAACAGATATCCCCATCAGACCCAGCTGCACCTGTCTCCCCTCTTGGCTCCGGTCAGACATTACAGAACCCAGGAGTTCTCTGTTGGGACATTACAGAACCCCGGAGGTCTCTGTTGGGACATTACAGAACCCAGGAGTTCTCGGTTGGGACATTACAGAACCCAGGAGTTCTCGGTTGGGACATTACAGAACCCAGGAGTTCTCTGTTGGGACATTACAGAACCCAGGAGTTCTCTGTTGGGACATTACAGAACCCCGGAGTTCTCGGTTGGGACATTACAGAACCCAGGAGTTCTCTGTTGGGACATTACAGAACCCCGGAGTTCTCTGTTGGGACATTACAGAACCCCGGAGTTCTCTGTTGGGACATTACAGAACCCAGGAGTTCTCTGTTGGGACATTACAGAACCCAGGAGTTCTCTGTTAGGACATTACAGAACCCAGGAGTTCTCTGTTGGGACATTACAGAACCCAGGAGATCTCGGTTGGGACATTACAGAACCCTGGAGTTCTCGGTTGGGACATTACAGAACCCAGGAGATCTCGGTTGGGACATTACAGAACCCAGGAGATCTCGGTTGGGACCGCCAACTGTCACGACCACATACAATACTTATTTTCCACCATAATTTGCAAATAAATTCATAAAAAATCCTACTGGATTTTTTTTCTCATTTTGTCTGTCATAGTTGAAGTGTACCTATGATGAAAATTACAGGCCTCTCTCATCTTTAAGTGGGAGAACTTGCACAATTGGTGGCTGACTAAATACTTTTTTACCCCACTGTATATCGTCTTCGAGGGTCTGCTATTGGTTCCTTAATTGTGTTCTCTGAGGCTCAGGTCTTCAGTGTTTAGACGTTGAGGAAGTAGAAGGTCATGGTTTGTCATCAGTCTCAGTCTTAATGATGCTCCAGTATTTTAACGTCTGAATTCATCCCTTCTCCATCTTCAACAGGTTATGACAAAGCTGCTAAGATTGCCAAGACGGCTCACAAAGAGGGAGGAAATCTCAAGGAAACTGCTATCAAGCTAGGATACCTGACAGCAGAAGAGTTTGACGCGTGGGTCAAGCCACACGAGATGCTGGGACCCAAGTAGAACACAACACGCTGCAGAATGTCTATGGTTATAAATGTCTTGTCTTTGTACAAATAAAAAAATAGAAAATGTTTGTTGTATATTATTTAAACCTTATTTTACCAGGTCGGTTGACTGAGAACACATTGTCATTTACAGCAACGACTTGGGGAATAGTTCCAGGGGAGAGGAGGGAAATGAATGAGCCAAAGCTGTTCCCTTCCTCAGTGCAGGAACAGACAGGCCTGATCTATGAATTAGATGTTTCATTCCTCAGTGCAGGAACAGACAGGCCTGATCTATAAATTAGATGTTTCATTCCTCAGTGCAGGAACAGACAGGCCTGATCTATAAATTAGCGGTTCCATTCCTCAGTGCAGGAACAGACAGGCCTGATCTATAAATTAGATGTTCCATTCCTCAGTGCCGGAACAGACAGGCCTGATCTATAAATTAGATGTTTCATTCCTCAGTGCAGGAACAGACAGGCCTGATCTGGTGTCTGTCACATCTCTGCCTGTCCTGAATCCCCTGCCCTGGTTGCTGTAGACCAGTGTTCCCCAACCCTGGTCCTCCAGTACCCCCAACCCTGGTCCTCCAGTACCCCCAACCCTGGTCCTCAAACATGGTCCTCCAGTACCCCCAACAGTGTTCCCCAACTGTGGTCCTCCAGTACACCCAATCCTGGTCCTCCAGTACCCCCAACCCTGGTCCTTCAGTACCCCCAACCCTGTTCCCCAACTCTGGTCCCCAACCCTGGTCCTCCAGTACCCCCAACCCTGGTCCTCCAGTACACCCAACAGTGTTCCCCAACCCTGGTCCTCCAGTACCCCCAACAGTGTTCCCCAACCCTGGTCCTCCAGTACCCCCAACAGTGTTCCCCAACCCTGGTCCTCCAGTACCCCCAACAGTGTTCCCCAACCCTGGTCCTCCAGTACCCCCAACAGTGTTCCCCAACTCTGGTCCTCCAGTACTCCCAACCCTGTTCCCCAACTCTGGTCCTCCAGTACCCACGACTCTGGTCCTCCAGTACCCACGACTCTGGTCCTCCAGTACCCCCGACTCTGGTCCTCCAGTACCCCCGACTCTGGTCCTCTAGTACCCCCGACTCTGGTCCTCCAGTACCCCCGACTCTGGTCCTCCAGTACCCCCGACTCTGGTCCTCCAGTACCCCCGACTCTGGTCCTCCAGTACCCCCGACTCTGGTCCTCCAGTACCCCCGACTCTGGTCCTCCAGTACCCCCGACTCTGGTCCTCCAGTACCCCCGACTCTGGTCCTCCAGTACCCCCAACTCTGGTCCTCCAGTACCCCCAACTCTGGTCCTCCAGTACCCCCAACAGTGTTCCCCAACTCTGGTCCTCCAGTACCCCCAACCCTGGTCCCCAACCCTGGCCCTCCAGTAACTCCAACACTGGTCCTCCAGTACCCCCAACACTGGTCCTCCAGTACCCCCAACCCTGGTCCTCCAGTACCCCCAAACCTGTTCCCCAACCCTGTTCCCCCAGTACCCCCAACTCTAGTCCTCCAGTACCCCCAACTCTGGTCCTCAAGTACCCCCAGCTCTGGTCCCCCAGTACCCCCAGCTCTGGTCCCCCAGTACCCCCAACTCTGGTCCCCCAGTACCCCCAACTCTGATCCTCCAGTACCCCCAACAGTGTTCCCCAACTCTGGTCCTCCAGTACCCCCAACCCTGGTCCCCAACCCTGGTCCTCCAGTACCCCCAACTCTGGTCCTCCAGTACCCCCAACTCTGGTCCTCCAGTACCCCCAACTCTGGTCCTCCAGTACCCCCAACACTGGTCCTCCAGTACCCCCAACCCTGGTCCTCCAGTACCTCCAACCCTGGACCTCCAGTACCCCCAACCGTGGACCTCCAGTACCCCCAACCCTGGACCTCCAGTACCCCCAACTCTGGTCCTCCAGTACCCCCAACAGTGTTCCCCAACTCTGGTCCTCCAGTAGCCCCAACCCTGGTCCCCAACCCTGGTCCTCCAGTACCCCCAACCCTGGTCCCCAACCCTGGTCCTCCAGTACCCCCAACCCTGGTCCCCCAGTACCCCCAACCCTGGACCTCCAGTACCCCCAACTCTGGTCCTCCAGTACCCTCAACTGTGTTCCCCAACTCTGGTCCTCCAGTACCCCCAACCCTGGTCCCCAACCCTGGTCCTCCAGTACCCCCAACCCTGGTCCCCAACCCTGGTCCTCCAGTACCCCCAACCCTGGTCCCCAACCCTGGTCCTCCAGTACCCCCAACCCTGGTCCCCAACCCTGGTCCCCCAGTACCTCCAACCCTGGTCCCCCAGTACCCCCAACCCTGGTCCTCCAGTACCCCCAACTTTGGTCCTCCAGTACCCCCAACTCTGGTCCTCCAGTACCCCCAACTCTGGTCCTCCAGTACCCCCAACTCTGGTCCTCCAGTACCCCCAACTCTGGTCCTCCAGTACCCCCAACTCTGGTCCCCAACCCTGGTCCTCCAGTACCCCCAACCCTGGTCCCCAACCCTTGTCCCCCAGTACCCCCAACCCTGGTCCCCCAGTACCCCCAACTCTGGTCCTCCAGTACCCCCAACTTTGGTCCTCCAGTACCCCCAACTCCGGTCCTCCAGTACCCCCAACTCTGGTCCTCCAGTACCCCCAACTCTGGTCCTCCAGTACCCCCAACTCTGGTCCTCCAGTACCCCCAACTCTGGTCCCCAACCCTGGTCCTCCAGTACCCCCAACCCTGGTCCCCAACCCTTGTCCCCCAGTACCCCCAACCCTGGTCCCCCAGTACCCCCAACTCTGGTCCTCCAGTACCCCCAACTCTGGTCCTCCAGTACCCCCAACTCTGGTCCTCCAGTATCCCCAACTCTGGTCCTCCAGTACCCCCAACTCTGGTCCTCCAGTAAACCCAACTCTGGTCCTCCAGTACCCCCAACCCTGGTCCTCCAGTACCCCCAACCCTTGTCCTCCAGTACCCCCAACCCTGATCCTCCAGTACCCCCAACCCTGGTCCTCCAGTACCCCCAACCCTGATCCTCCAGTACCCCCAACTCTGGTCCTCCAGTACCCCCAACCCTGGTCCTCCAGTACCCCCAACCCTGGTCCTCCAGTACCCCCAACCCTGGTCCTCCAGTACCCCCAACCCTGGACCTCCAGTACCCCCAACAGTGTTCCCCAACTCTGGTCCTCCAGTACCCCCAACAGTGTTCCCCAACTCTGGTCCTCCAGTACCCCCAACCCTGGACCTCCAGTACCCCCAAAAGGGTTCCCCAACCCTGGTCCTCCAGTACCCCCGACCCAGGTCCTCCAGTACCCCCGACCCTGGTCCTCCAGTACCCCCGACCCTGGTCCTCCAGTACCCCCGACCCTGGTCCTCCAGTACCCCCGACCCTGGTCCTCCAGTACCCCCGACCTTGGTCCTCCAGTACCCCCGACCCTGGTCCTCCAGTACCCCCGACCCTGGTCCTCCAGTACCCCCGACCCTGGTCCTCCAGTACCCCCGACCCTGGTCCTCCAGTACCCCCGACCCTGGTCCTCCAGTACCCCCGACCCTGGTCCTCCAGTACCCCCGACCCTGGTCCTCCAGTACCCCCGACCCTGGTCCTCCAGTACCCCCGACCGTGGTCCTCCAGTACCCCCGACCCTGGTCCCCAACACCCTCAACCCTGGTCCTCCAGTACCCCCAACCCTGGTCCTCCAGTACCCCCAACCCTGGTCCTCCAGTACCCCCAACCCTGGTCCTTGACCTGGGTTGACCTGTTCCCCAACACCCTCAACCCTGGTCCCCAACACCCTCAACCCTGGTCCTCCAGTACCCCCAACCCTGGTCCTTGACCTGGGTTGACCTGTTCCCCAACACCCTCAACCCTGGTCCCCAACACCCTCAACCCTGGTCCTCCAGTACCCTCAACCCTGGTCCCCAACACCCTCAACCCTGGTCCCCAACACCCTCAACCCTGGTCCCCAACACCCTCAACCCTGGTCCTCCAGTACCCCCAACCCTGGTCCCCAACACCCTCAACCCTGGTCCTCCAGTACCCCCAACCCTGGTCCTCCAGTACCACCATCCCTGGTCCTCCAGTTCCCCCAACCCTGGTCCTCCAGTACCCCCAACCCTGGTCCCCAACACCCTCAACCCTGGTCCTCCAGTACCCCCAACCCTGGTCCTCCAGTACCCCCAACCCTGGTCCCCAACACCCCCAACCCTGGTCCCCAACACCCTCAACCATGGTCCCCAACACCCTTAACCCTGGTCCCCAACACCCTCAACCCTGGTCCTCCAGTACCCCCAACCCTGGTCCCCAACACCCTCAACCCTGGTCCTCCAGTACCCCCAACCCTGGTCCCCAACACCCTCAACCCTGGTCCTCCAGTACCCTCAACCCTGGTCCTCCAGTACCCCCAACCCTGGGCCTTGACCTGGGTTGACCTGTTCCCCAACACCCTCAACCCTGGTCCCCAACACCCTCAACCCTGGTCCTCCAGTACCCTCAACCCTGGTCCCCAACACCCTCAACCCTGGTCCCCAACACCCTCAACCCTGGTCCCCAACACCCTCAACCCTGGTCCTCCAGTACCCCCAACCCTGGTCCTCCAGTACCCCCAACCCTGGTCCCCAACACCCCCAACCCTGGTCCCCAACACCCTCAACCCTGGTCCCCAACACCCTCAACCCTGGTCCCCAACACCCTCAACCCTGGTCCCCAACACCCTCAACCCTGGGCCCCAACACCCTCAACCCTGGGCCCCAACACCCTCAACCCTGGTCCTCCAGTACCCCCAACCCTGGTCCCCAACACCCTCAACCCTGGTCCTCCAGTACCCCCAACCCTGGTCCCCAACACCCTCAACCCTGGTCATCCAGTACCCTCAACCCTGGTCCTCCAGTACCCCCAACCCTGGGCCTCCAGTACCCCCAACCCTGGTCCCCAACACCCCCAACCCTGGTCCCCAACACCCTCAACCATGGTCCCCAACACCCTTAACCCTGGTCCCCAACACCCTCAACCCTGGTCCTCCAGTACCCCCAACCCTGGTCCCCAACACCCTCAACCCTGGTCCTCCAGTACCCCCAACCCTGGTCCCCAACACCCTCAACCCTGGTCCTCCAGTACCCTCAACCCTGGTCCTCCAGTACCCCCAACCCTGGGCCTTGACCTGGGTTGACCTGTTCCCCAACACCCTCAACCCTGGTCCCCAACACCCTCAACCCTGGTCCTCCAGTACCCTCAACCCTGGTCCCCAACACCCTCAACCCTGGTCCCCAACACCCTCAACCCTGGTCCCCAACACCCTCAACCCTGGTCCTCCAGTACCCCCAACCCTGGTCCTCCAGTACCCCCAACCCTGGTCCCCAACACCCCCAACCCTGGTCCCCAACACCCTCAACCCTGGTCCCCAACACCCTCAACCCTGGTCCCCAACACCCTCAACCCTGGTCCCCAACACCCTCAACCCTGGGCCCCAACACCCTCAACCCTGGGCCCCAACACCCTCAACCCTGGTCCTCCAGTACCCCCAACCCTGGTCCCCAACACCCTCAACCCTGGTCCTCCAGTACCCCCAACCCTGGTCCCCAACACCCTCAACCCTGGTCATCCAGTACCCTCAACCCTGGTCCTCCAGTACCCCCAACCCTGGGCCTCCAGTACCCCCAACCCTGGTCCTCCAGTACCCCCAACCCTGGTCCTCCAGTACCCCCAACCCTGGTCCTCCAGTACCCCCAACCCTGGTCCTCCAGTACCCCCAACCCTGGTCCTCCAGTTCCCCCAACCCTGGTCCTCCAGTACCCCCAACCCTGGTCCCCAACACCCTCAACCCTGGTCCTCCAGTACCCTCAACCCTGGTCCTCCAGTACCCCCAACCCTAGTCCTCCAGTACCCCCAACCCTAGTCCTCCAGTACTCCCAACCCTGGTCCCCAACACCCTCAACCCTGGTCCCCAACACCCTCAACCCTGGGCCCCAACACCCTCAACCCTGGTCCCCAAAACCCTCAACCCTCAACCCTGGTCCCCAAAACCCTCAACCCTGGTCCTCCAGTGCCTCCAACCCTGGACCTCCAGTACCCCCAACCCTGGACCTTCAGTACCCCCAATCCTGGACCTCCAGTACCCCCAACCCTGGACCTCCAGTACCCCCAACTCTGGTCCTCCAGTACCCCCAACAGTGTTCCCCAACTCTGGTCCTCCAGTACCCCCAACCCTGGTCCCCAACCCTGGTCCTCCAGTACCCCCAACCCTGTTACTCAACCCTGGTCCTCCAGTACCCCCAACAGGGTTCCCCAACCCTGGACCCCCAGTACCCCCAACTCTGGTCCTCCAGTACCCCCAACTCTGGTCCCCAACACCCTCAACCCTGGTCCTCCAGTACCCCCAAACCTGGTCCTCCAGTACCCCCAACCCTGGTCCTCCAGTACCCCCAACCCTGGTCCTCCAGTACCCCCAACCCTGGTCCTCCAGTACCCCCAACCCTGGTCCTCCAGTACTCCCAACCCTGGTCCCCAACACCCTCAACCCTGGTCCTCAACACCCTCAACCCTGGTCCTCCAGTACCCTCAACCCTGGTCCCCAACACCCTCAACCCTGGTCCTCCAGTACCCTCAACCCTGGTCCCCAACACCCTCAACCCTGGTCCCCAACACCCTCAACCCTGGTCCCCAACACCCTCAACCCTGGTCCTCCAGTACCTCCAACCCTGGACCTCCAGTACCCCCAACCCTGGACCTTCAGTACCCCCAACCATGGACCTCCAGTACCCCCAACCCTGGACCTCCAGTACCCCCAACTCTGGTCCTCCAGTACCCCCAACAGTGTTCCCCAACTCTGGTCCTCCAGTACCCCCAACCCTGGTCCTCCAGTACCCCCAACCCTGTTACCCAACCCTGGTCCTCCAGTACCCCCAACCCTGGACCTCCAGTACCCCCAACCCTGGACCTTCAGTACCCCCAACCCTGGACCTGCAGTACCCCCAACCCTGGACCTCCAGTACCCCCAACAGGGTTCCCCAACCCTGGTCCTCCAGTACCCCCAACCCTGGTCCTCCAGTACTCCCAACCCTGGTCCCCAACACCCTCAACCCTGGTCCTCCAGTACCCTCAACCCTGGTCCCCAACACCCCCAACCCTGGTCCTCCAGTACCCCCAACCCTGGTCCTCCAGTACTCCCAACCCTGGTCCCCAACACCCTCAACCCTGGTCCTCAACACCCTCAACCCTGGTCCTCCAGTACCCTCAACCCTGGTCCCCAACACCCTCAACCCTGGTCCCCAACACCCTCAACCCTGGTCCCCAACACCCTCAACCCTGGTCCTCCAGTACCTCCAACCCTGGACCTCCAGTACCCCCAACCCTGGACCTCCAGTACCCCCAACCCTGGACCTCCAGTACCCCCAACCCTGGACCTCCAGTACCCCCAACAGTGTTCCCCAACTCTGGTCCTCCAGTACCCCCAACCCTGGTCCCCAACCCTGGTCCTCCAGTACCCCCAACCCTGGTACCCAACCCTGGTCCTCCAGTACCCCAACCCTGGTCCCCAACCCTGGTCCTCCATTACCCCCAACCCTGGTCCCCAACCCTGGTCCCCCAGTACCCCCAACCCTGGTCCCCCAGTACCCCCAACCCTGGTCCCCCAGTACCCCCAACCCTGGTCCTCCAGTACCCCCAACCCTGGTCCTCCAGTACCCCCAACCCTGATCCTCCAGTACCCCCAACAGGGTTCCCCAACCCTGGTCCTCCAGTACCCCCAACCCTGGTCCTCCAGTACTCCCAACCCTGGTCCCCAACACCCTCAACCCTGGTCCTCCAGTACCCTCAACCCTGGTCCCCAACACCCCCAACCCTGGTCCTCCAGTACCCCCAACCCTGGTCCTCCAGTACTCCCAACCCTGGTCCCCAACACCCTCAACCCTGGTCCTCAACACCCTCAACACCCTCAACCCTGGTCCTCCAGTACCCTCAACCCTGGTCCCCAAAACCCTCAACCCTGGTCCCCAACACCCTCAACCCTGGTCCCCAACACCCTCAACCCTGGTCCTCCAGTACCTCCAACCCTGGACCTCCAGTACCCCCAACCCTGGACCTCCAGTACCCCCAACCCTGGACCTCCAGTACCCCCAACCCTGGACCTCCAGTACCCCCAACAGTGTTCCCCAACTCTGGTCCTCCAGTACCCCCAACCCTGGTCCCCAACCCTGGTCCTCCAGTACCCCCAACCCTGGTACCCAACCCTGGTCCTCCAGTACCCCAACCCTGGTCCCCAACCCTGGTCCTCCATTACCCCCAACCCTGGTCCCCAACCCTGGTCCCCCAGTACCCCCAACCCTGGTCCCCCAGTACCCCCAACCCTGGTCCCCCAGTACCCCCAACCCTGGTCCTCCAGTACCCCCAACCCTGATCCTCCAGTACCCCCAACTCTGGTCCTCCAGTACCCCCAACCCTGGTCCTCCAGTACCCCCAACCCTGGTCCTCCAGTACCCCCAACCCTGGACCTCCAGTACCCCCAACAGGGTTCCCAAACTCTGGTCCCCCAACCCGGGGTCTCCTGTACCCCCAAACCCGGTCCTCCAGTACCCCCAAATCCTGCTTCCAAACTCTGGTCCTCCAGTACCCCCAACAGTGTTCCCCAACTCTGGTCCTCCAGTACCCCCAACCCTGGACCTCCAGTACCCCCAAAAGGGTTCCCCAACCCTGGACCACCAGTACCCCCAACTCTGGTCCTCCAGTACCCCCAACCCTGGTCCCCAACACCCTCAACCCTGGTCCTCCAGTACCCCCGACCCTGGTCCTCCAGTACCCCCGACCCTGGTCCTCCAGTACCCCCGACCCTGGTCCTCCAGTACCCCCGACCCTGGTCCTCCAGTACCCCCGACCCTGGTCCTCCAGTACCCCCGACCCTGGTCCCCAACACCCTCAACCCTGGTCCTCCAGTACCCCCAACCCTGGTCCTCCAGTACCCCCAACCCTGGTCCTCCAGTACCCTCAACCCTGGTCCTCCAGTACCCTCAACCCTGGTCCTCCAGTACCCCCAACCCTGGTCCCCAACCCTGGTCCCCAACACCCTCAACCCTGGTCCCCAACACCCTCAACCCTGGTCCTCCAGTACCCTCAACCCTGGTCCCCAACACCCTCAACCCTGGTCCCCAACACCCTCAACCCTGGTCCCCAACACCCTCAACCCTGGTCCTCCAGTACCCCCAACCCTGGTCCCCAACACCCTCAACCCTGGTCCTCCAGTACCCCCAACCCTGGTCCTCCAGTACCCCCAACCCTGGTCCCCAACACCCCCAACCCTGGACCTCCAGTACCCCCAACAGGGTTCCCCAACCCTGGACCCCCAGTACCCCCAACTCTGGTCCTCCAGTACCCCCAACTCTGGTCCCCAACACCCTCAACCCTGGTCCTCCAGTACCCCCAAACCTGGTCCTCCAGTACCCCCAACCCTGGTCCTCCAGTACCCCCAACCCTGGTCCTCCAGTACCCCCAACCCTGGTCCTCCAGTACTCCCAACCCTGGTCCCCAACACCCTCAACCCTGGTCCCCAACACCCTCAACCCTGGTCCTCAACACCCTCAACCCTGGTCCTCCAGTACCCTCAACCCTGGTCCCCAACACCCTCAACCCTGGTCCTCCAGTACCCTCAACCCTGGTCCCCAACACCCTCAACCCTGGTCCCCAACACCCTCAACCCTGGTCCTCCAGTACCTCCAACCCTGGTCCTCCAGTACCTCCAACCCTGGACCTCCAGTACCCCCAACCCTGGACCTTCAGTACCCCCAACTCTGGTCCTCCAGTACTCCCAACCCTGGTCCCCAACACCCTCAACCCTGGTCCCCAACACCCTCAACCCTGGTCCTCAACACCCTCAACCCTGGTCCTCCAGTACCCTCAACCCTGGTCCCCAACACCCTCAACCCTGGTCCTCCAGTACCCTCAACCCTGGTCCCCAACACCCTCAACCCTGGTCCCCAACACCCTCAACCCTGGTCCTCCAGTACCTCCAACCCTGGTCCTCCAGTACCTCCAACCCTGGACCTCCAGTACCCCCAACCCTGGACCTTCAGTACCCCCAACTCTGGTCCTCCGGTACCCCCAACCATGATCCTCCAGTACCCCCAACCCTGGTCCTCCAGTACCCCCAACCCTGGTCCCCAACCCTGGTCCTCCAGTACCCCCAACCCTGGTCCCCAACCCTGGTCCTCCAGTACCCCCAACCCTGGTACCCAACCCTGGTCCTCCAGTACCCCCAACCCTGGTCCTCCAGTACCCCCAACCCTGGTCCTCCAGTACTCCCAACCCTGGTCCCCAACACCCTCAACCCTGGTCCTCAACACCCTCAACCCTGGTCCTCAACACCCTCAACCCTGGTCCTCCAGTACCCTCAACCCTGGTCCCCAACACCCTCAACCCTGGTCCCCCAGTACCTCCAACCCTGGACCTCCAGTACCCCCAACCCTGGACCTTCAGTACCCCCAACCCTGGACCTCCAGTACCCCCAACAGTGTTCCCCAACTCTGGTCCTCCAGTACCCCCAACCCTTGTCCCCAACCCTGGTCCTCCAGTACCCCCAACCCTGGTACCCAACACCCTCAACCCTGGTCCTCAACACCCTCAACCCTGGTCCTCAACACCCTCAACCCTGGTCCTCCAGTACCCTCAACCCTGGTCCCCAACACCCTCAACCCTGGTCCCCAACACCCTCAACCCTGGTCCCCCAGTACCTCCAACCCTGGACCTCCAGTACCCCCAACCCTGGACCTTCAGTACCCCCAACCCTGGACCTCCAGTACCCCCAACAGTGTTCCCCAACTCTGGTCCTCCAGTACCCCCAACCCTTGTCCCCAACCCTGGTCCTCCAGTACCCCCAACCCTGGTACCCAACCCTGGTCCTCCAGTACCCCCAACCCTGGTCCCCAACCCTGGTCCTCCAGTACCCCCAACCCTGGTCCCCAACCCTGGTCCTCCATTACCCCCAACCCTGGTCCCCAACCCTGGTCCCCCAGTACCCCCAACCCTGGTCCTCCAGTACCTCCAACCCTGGTCCTCCAGTACCTCCAACCCTGGACCTCCAGTACCCCCAACCCTGGACCTTCAGTACCCCCAACTCTGGTCCTCCGGTACCCCCAACCATGATCCTCCAGTACCCCCAACCCTGGTCCTCCAGTACCCCCAACCCTGGTCCCCAACCCTGGTCCTCCAGTACCCCCAACCCTGGTCCCCAACCCTGGTCCTCCAGTACCCCCAACCCTGGTACCCAACCCTGGTCCTCCAGTACCCCCAACCCTGGTCCTCCAGTACCCCCAACCCTGGTCCTCCAGTACCCCAACCCTGGTCCTCCAGTACTCCCAACCCTGGTCCCCAACACCCTCAACCCTGGTCCTCAACACCCTCAACCCTGGTCCTCCAGTACCCTCAACCCTGGTCCCCAACACCCTCAACCCTGGTCCCCAACACCCTCAACCCTGGTCCCCCAGTACCTCCAACCCTGGACCTCCAGTACCCCCAACCCTGGACCTTCAGTACCCCCAACCCTGGACCTCCAGTACCCCCAACAGTGTTCCCCAACTCTGGTCCTCCAGTACCCCCAACCCTGGTCCTCCAGTACCCCCAACCCTGGTACCCAACACCCTCAACCCTGGTCCTCAACACCCTCAACCCTGGTCCTCAACACCCTCAACCCTGGTCCTCCAGTACCCTCAACCCTGGTCCCCAACACCCTCAACCCTGGTCCCCAACACCCTCAACCCTGGTCCTCCAGTACCTCCAACCCTGGTCCTCCAGTACCTCCAACCCTGGACCTCCAGTACCCCCAACCCTGGACCTTCAGTACCCCCAACCCTGGACCTCCAGTACCCCCAACCCTGATCCTCCAGTACCCCCAACTCTGGTCCTCCAGTACCCCCAACCCTGGACCTTCAGTACCCCCAACCCTGGTCCTCCAGTACCCCCAACCCTGATCCTCCAGTACCCCCAACTCTGGTCCTCCAGTATCCCCAACCCTGGTCCTCCAGTACCCCCAACCCTGGACCTCCAGTACCCCCAACCCTGGACCTCCAGTACCCCCAACAGGGTTCCCAAACTCTGGTCCCCCAACCCGGGGTCTCCTGTACCCCCAAACCCGGTCCTCCAGTACCCCCAAATCCTGCTTCCAAACTCTGGTCCTCCAGTACCCCCAACAGGGTTCCCAAACTCTGGTCCTCCAGTACCCCCAACCCGGGGTCTCCTGTACCCCCAAACCCGGTCCTCCAGTACCCCCAAATCCTGCTTCCAAACTCTGGTCCTCCAGTACCCCCAACCCGGGGCCTCCAGTACCCCCAACAGTGTTCCCAAACTCTGGTCCTCCAGTACCCCCAACAGTGTTCCCCAACCCTGGTCCTCCAGTACTCCCAACCCTGGTCCTCAACACCCTCAACCCTGGTCCTCCAGTACCCTCAACCCTGGTCTCCAACACCCTCAACCCTGGTCCCCAACACCCTCAACCCTGGTCCTCCAGTACCTCCAACCCTGGTCCTCCAGTACCTCCAACCCTGGACCTCCAGTACCCCCAACCCTGGACCTTCAGTACCCCCAACCCTGGACCTCCAGTACCCCCAACCCTGGACCTCCAGTACCCCCAACAGTACCCCCAACACCGGTCCTCCAGTACTCCCAACCCTGGTCCTCAACACCCTCAACCCTGGTCCTCCAGTACCCTCAACCCTGGTCCCCAACACCCTCAACCCTGGTCCCCAACACCCTCAACCCTGGTCCTCCAGTACCTCCAACCCTGGTCCTCCAGTACCTCCAACCCTGGACCTCCAGTACCCCCAACCCTGGACCTTCAGTACCCCCAACCCTGGACCTCCAGTACCCCCAACCCTGGACCTCCAGTACCCCCAACAGTGTTCCCCAACTCTGGTTCTCCAGTACCCCCAACCCTGGTCCCCAACCCTGGTACCCAACCCTGGTCCTCCAGTACCCCCAACCCTGGTCCCCAACCCTGGTCCTCCATTACCCCCAACCCTGGTCCCCAACCCTGGTCACCCAGTACCCCCAACCCTGGTCCCCCAGTACCCCCAACCCTGGTCCCCCAGTACCCCCAACTCTGGTCCTCCAGTACCCCCAACCCTGGTCCTCCAGTACCCCCAACCCTGATCCTCCAGTACCCCCAACCCTGGTCCTCCAGTACCCCCAACCCTGGTCCCCAACCCTGGTCCCCAACCCTGGTCCTCCAGTACCCCCAACCCTGGTCCCCAACCCTGGTCCTCCAGTACCCCCAACCCTGGTACCCAACCCTTGTCCTCCAGTACCCCCAACCCTGGTACCCAACCCTGGTCCTCCAGTACCCCCAACCCTGGTCCCCAACCCTGGTCCCCAACCCTGGTCCCCAACCCTGCTCCCCAACACCCTCAACCCTGGTCCTCCAGTACCCTCAACCCTGGTCCCCAACACCCCCAACCCTGGTCCTCAACACCCTCAACCCTGGTCCTCCAGTACCCTCAACCCTGGTCCTCCAGTACCCCCAACCCTGGTCCCCAACCCTGGTCCCCAACCCTGGTCCCCAACACACCAACCCTGGTCCTCCAGTACCCCCAACACTGGTCCTCCAGTACTCCCAACCCTGGTCCTCAACACCCTCAACCCTGGTCCTCCAGTACCCTCAACCCTGGTCCCCAACACCCTCAACCCTGGTCCCCAACACCCTCAACCCTGGTCCTCCAGTACCTCCAACCCTGGTCCTCCAGTACCTCCAACCCTGGACCTCCAGTACCCCCAACCCTGGACCTTCAGTACCCCCAACCCTGGACCTCCAGTACCCCCAACCCTGGACCTCCAGTACCCCCAACCCTGGTCCCCCAGTACCCCCAACTCTGGTCCTCCAGTACCCCCAACCCTGGTCCTCCAGTACCCCCAACCCTGATCCTCCAGTACCCCCAACCCTGGTCCTCCAGTACCCCCAACCCTGGTCCCCAACCCTGGTCCCCAACCCTGGTCCTCCAGTACCCCCAACCCTGGTCCCCAACCCTGGTCCCCAACCCTGGTCACCCAGTACCCCCAACCCTGGTCCCCCAGTACCCCCAACCCTGGTCCCCCAGTACCCCCAACTCTGGTCCTCCAGTACCCCCAACCCTGGTCCTCCAGTACCCCCAACCCTGATCCTCCAGTACCCCCAACCCTGGTCCTCCAGTACCCCCAACCCTGGTCCCCAACCCTGGTCCCCAACCCTGGTCCTCCAGTACCCCCAACCCTGGTCCCCAACCCTGGTCCTCCAGTACCCCCAACCCTGGTACCCAACCCTGGTCCTCCAGTACCCCCAACCCTGGTACCCAACCCTGGTCCTCCAGTACCCCCAACCCTGGTCCCCAACCCTGGTCCCCAACCCTGCTCCCCAACACCCTCAACCCTGGTCCTCCAGTACCCTCAACCCTGGTCCCCAACCCAGGTCCTCCAGTACCCCCAACCCTGGTACCCAACCCTGGTCCTCCAGTACCCCCAACCCTGGTACCCAACCCTGGTCCTCCAGTACCCCCAACCCTGGTCCCCAACCCTGGTCCCCAACCCTGCTCCCCAACACCCTCAACCCTGGTCCTCCAGTACCCTCAACCCTGGTCCCCAACACCCCCAACCCTGGTCCTCAACACCCTCAACCCTGGTCCTCCAGTACCCTCAACCCTGGTCCTCCAGTACCCCCAACCCTGGTCCCCAACCCTGGTCCCCAACCCTGGTCCCCAACACCCCAACCCTGGTCCTCCAGTACCCCCAACACTGGTCCTCCAGTACTCCCAACCCTGGTCCTCAACACCCTCAACCCTGGTCCTCCAGTACCCTCAACCCTGGTCCCCAACACCCTCAACCCTGGTCCCCAACACCCTCAACCCTGGTCCTCCAGTACCTCCAACCCTGGTCCTCCAGTACCTCCAACCCTGGACCTCCAGTACCCCCAACCCTGGACCTTCAGTACCCCCAACCCTGGACCTCCAGTACCCCCAACCCTGGACCTCCAGTACCCCCAACCCTGGACCTCCAGTACCCCCAACAGTGTTCCCCAACTCTGGTCCTCCAGTACCCCCAACCCTGGTCCCCAACCCTGGTACCCAACCCTGGTCCTCCAGTACCCCCAACCCTGGTCCCCAACCCTGGTCCTCCATTACCCCCAACCCTGGTCCCCAACCCTGGTCACCCAGTACCCCCAACCCTGGTCCCCCAGTACCCCCAACCCTGGTCCTCCAGTACCCCCAACCCTGGTCCTCCAGTACCCCCAACCCTGGTCCTCCAGTACCCCCAACCCTGGTCCCCAACCCTGGTCCCCAACCCTGGTCCTCCAGTACCCCCAACCCTGGTCCCCAACCCTGGTCCTCCAGTACCCCCAACCCTGGTCCCCAACCCTGGTCCTCCAGTACCCCCAACCCTGGTACCCAACCCTGGTCCTCCAGTACCCCCAACCCTGGTCCCCAACCCTGGTCCCCAACACCCTCAACCCTGGTCCTCCAGTACCCTCAACCCTGGTCCCCAACACACCCAACCCTGGTCCTCCAGTACTCCCAACCCTGGTCCTCCAGTACTCCCAACCCTGGTCCCCAACACCCTCAACCCTGGTCCTCCAGTACCCTCAACCCTGGTCCCCAACACCCCCAACCCTGGTCCTCCAGTACCCCCAACCCTGGTCCTCCAGTACCCCAACCCTGGTCCTCCAGTACTCCCAACCCTGGTCCCCAACACCCTCATCCCTGGTCCTCAACACCCTCAACCCTGGTCCTCAACACCCTCAACCCTGGTCCTCCAGTACCCTCAACCCTGGTCCCCAACACCCTCAACCCTGGTCCCCAACACCCTCAACCCTGGTCCTCCAGTACCTCCAACCCTGGACCTCCAGTACCCCCAACCCTGGACCTTCAGTACCCCCAACCCTGGACCTCCAGTACCCCCAACAGTGTTCCCCAACTCTGGTCCTCCAGTACCCCCAACCCTTGTCCCCAACCCTGGTCCTCCAGTACCCTCAACCCTGGTCCCCAACCCTGGTCCCCCAGTACCCCCAACCCTGGTCCCCCAGTACCCCCAACCCTGGTCCCCCAGTACCCCCAACCCTGGTCCCCCAGTACCCCCAACCCTGGTCCCCCAGTACCCCCAACTCTGGTCCTCCAGTACCCCCAACCCTGGTCCTCCAGTACCCCCAACTCTGGTCCTCCATTACCCCCAACCCTGGTCCCCAACCCTGGTCCCCCAGTACCCCCAACCCTGGTCCCCCAGTACCCCCAACCCTGGTCCCCCAGTACCCCCAACCCTGGTCCCCCAGTACCCCCAACTCTGGTCCTCCAGTACCCCCAACCCTGGTCCTCCAGTACCCCCAACCCTGATCCTCCAGTACCCCCAACTCTGGTCCTCCAGTACCCCCAACCCTGGTCCTCCAGTACCCCCAACCCTGGACCTCCAGTACCCCCAACAGGGTTCCCAAACTCTGGTCCCCCAACCCGGGGTCTCCTGTACCCCCAAACCCGGTCCTCCAGTACCCCCAAATCCTGCTTCCAAACTCTGGTCCTCCAGTACCCCCAACCCGGGGCCTCCAGTACCCCCAACAGTGTTCCCCAACTCTGGTCCTCCAGTACCCCCAACAGTGTTCCCCAACTCTGGTCCTCCAGTACCCCCAACCCTGGACCTCCAGTACCCCCAAAAGGGTTCCCCAACTCTGGTCCTCCAGTACCCCCGACCCTGGTCCTCCAGTACCCCCGACCCTGGTCCTCCAGTACCCCCGACCCTGGTCCCCAACACCCTCGACCCTTGTCCTCCAGTACCCCCAACCCTGGTCCTCCAGTACCCCCAACCCTGGTCCTCCAGTACCCTCAACCCTGGTCCTCCAGTACCCCCAACCCTGGTCCCCAACACCCTCAACCCTGGTCCCCAACACCCTCAACCCTGGTCCCCTACACCCTCAACCCTGGTCCCCAACACCCTCAACCCTGGTCCTCCAGAACCCTCAACCCTGGTCCTCCAGTACCCTCAACCCTGGTCCCCAACACCCTCAACCCTGGTCCCCAACACCCTCAACCCTGGTCCCCAACACCCTCAACCCTGGTCCTCCAGTACCCCCAACCCTGGTCCCCAACACCCCCAACCCTGGACCTCCAGTACCCCCAACCCTGGACCTCCAGTACCCCCAACCCTGGACCTTCAGTACCCCCAACCCTGGAACTCCAGTACCCCCAACCCTGGACCTCCAGTACCCCCAACCCTGGACCTCCAGTACCCCCAACAGGGTTCCCCAACCCTGGTCCTCCAGTACTCCCAACCCTGGTCCCCAACACCCTCAACCCTGGTCCTCCAGTACCCTCAACCCTGGTCCCCAACACACCCAACCCTGGTCCTCCAGTACCCCCAACCCTGGTCCTCCAGTACCCCCAACCCTGGTCCCCAACACCCTCAACCCTGGTCCCCAACACCCTAAACCCTGGTCCTCCAGTACCTCCAACCCTGGACCTCCAGTACCCCCAACCCTGGACCTTCAGTACCCCCAACTCTGGACCTCCAGTACCCCCAACAGTGTTCCCCAACTCTGGTCCTCCAGTACCCCCAACCTTTGTCCCCAACCCTGGTCCCCAACCCTGGTCCTCCAGTACCCCCAACCCTGGTCCCCAACCCAGGTCCTCCAGTACCCCCAACCCTGGTCCTCCATTACCCCCAACCCTGGTCCCCAACCCTGGTCCCCCAGTACCCCCAACCCTGGTCCCCCCAGTACCCCCAACTCTGGTCCTCCAGTACCCCCAACCCTGGTCCCCAACACCGGTCCTCCAGTACCCCCAACCCTGGACCTCCAGTACCCACAACAGGGTTCCCCAACCCTGGACCCCCCAGTACCCCCCAACTCTGGTCCTCCAGTACCCCCAACCCTGGACCTCCAGTACCCCCAACAGGGTTCCCCAACCCTGGACCCCCCAGTACCCCCAACCCTGGTCCCCAACACCCCCAACTCTGGTCCTCCAGTACCCCCAACCCTGGACCTCCAGTACCCACAACAGGGTTCCCCAACCCTGGACCCCCCAGTACCCCCAACTCTGGACCTCCAGTACCCCCAACCCTGGACCTCCAGTACCCCCAACCCCCAACCCTGGACCTCCAGTACCCCCAACTCTGGTCCTCCAGTACCCCCAACAGTGTTCCCCAACTCTGGTCCTCCAGTACCCCCAACCCTGGTCCCCAACCCTGGTCCTCCAGTACCCCCAACCCTGGTACCCAACCCTGGTCCTCCAGTACCCCCAACCCTGGTCCCTAACCCTGGTCCTCCATTACCCCCAACCCTGGTCCCCCAGTACCCCCAACCCTGGTCCCCCCAACCCGGGGCCTCCAGTACCCCCAACAGTGTTCCCCAACTCTGGTCCTCCAGTACCCCCAACAGTGTTCCCCAACTCTGGTCCTCCAGTACCCCCAACCCTGGACCTCCAGTACCCCCAACAGGGTTCCCCAACCCTGGACCCCCCAGTACCCCCAACTCTGTTCCTCCAGTACCCCCAACCCTGGACCCCCCAGTACCCCCAACTCTGGTCCTCCAGTACCCCCAACCCTGGTCCTCCAGTATCCCCAACCCTGGTCCTCCAGTACCCTCAACCCTGGTCCCCAACACCCTCAACCCTGGTCCCCAACACCCTCAACCCTGGTCCTCCAGTACCCCCAACCCTGGTCCTCCAGTACCCCCAACCCTGGTCCCCAACCCTGGTCCTCCATTACCCCCAACCCTGGTCCCCAACCCTGGTCCCCCAGTACCCCCAACCCTGGTCCCCCGGTACCCCCAACCCGGGGCCTCCAGTACCCCCAACAGTGTTCCCCAACTCTGGTCCTCCAGTACCCCCAACAGTGTTCCCCAACTCTGGTCCTCCAGTACCCCCAACCCTGGACCTCCAGTACCCCCAACAGGGTTCCCCAACCCTGGACCCCCCAGTACCCCCAACTCTGTTCCTCCAGTACCCCCAACCCTGGACCCCCCAGTACCCCCAACTCTGGTCCTCCAGTACCCCCAACCCTGGTCCTCCAGTATCCCCAACCCTGGTCCTCCAGTACCCCCAACCCTGGTCCTCCAGTACCCTCAACCCTGGTCCCCAACACCCTCAACCCTGGTCCTCCAGTACCCCCAACCCTGGTCCTCCAGTACCCCCAACCCTGGTCCTCCAGTACCCCCAACCCTGGTCCCCAACCCTGGTCCTCCATTACCCCCAACCCTGGTCCCCAACCCTGGTCCCCCAGTACCCCCAACCCTGGTCCCCCAGTACCCCCAACCCTGGTCCTCCAGTACCCCCAACCCTGGTCCTCCATTACCCCCAACCCTGGTCCCCAACCCTGGTCCCCCAGTACCCCCAACCCTGGTCCCCCGGTACCCCCAACCCGGGGCCTCCAGTACCCCCAACAGTGTTCCCCAACTCTGGTCCTCCAGTACCCCCAACAGTGTTCCCCAACTCTGGTCCTCCAGTACCCCCAACCCTGGACCTCCAGTACCCCCAACAGGGTTCCCCAACCCTGGACCCCCCAGTACCCCCAACTCTGGTCCTCCAGTACCCCCAACCCTGGACCCCCCAGTACCCCCAACCCTGGTCCTCCAGTACCCCCAACCCTGGTCCTCCAGTACCCCCAACCCTGGTCCTCCAGTACCCCCAACCCTGGTCCCCCAGTACCCCCAACCCTGGTCCCCAACACCCTCAACCCTGGTCCTCCAGTACCCCCAACCCTGGTCCTCCAGTACCCTCAACCCTGGTCCCCAACACCCTCAACCCTGGTCCCCAACACCCTCAACCCTGGTCCCCAACACCCTCAACCCTGGTCCTCCAGTACCCCCAACCCTGGTCCTCCAGTACCCCCAACCCTGGTCCTCGAGTACCCCCAACCCTGGTCCTCCAGTACCCCCAACCCTGGTCCCCAACCCTGGTCCTCCAGTACCCCCAACCCTGGTCCCCAACCCTGGTCCTCCAGTACCCCCAACCCTGGTCCCCAACCCTGGTCCTCCAGTACCCCCAACCCTGGTCCCCAACCCTGGTCCCCCAGTACCTCCAACCCTGGTCCCCCAGTACCCCCAACCCTGGTCCTCCAGTACCCCCAACTTTGGTCCTCCAGTACCCCCAACTCTGGTCCTCCAGTACCCCCAACTCTGGTCCTCCAGTACCCCCAACTCTGGTCCCCAACCCTGGTCCTCCAGTACCCCCAACTCTGGTCCTCCAGTACCCCCAACTCTGGTCCTCCAGTACCCCCAACTCTGGTCCTCCAGTACCCCCAACCCTGGTCCTCCAGTACCCCCAACCCTGGTCCTCCAGTACCCCCAACAGTGTTCCCCAACTCTGGTCCTCCAGTACCCCCAACCCTGGTCCCCAACCCTGGTCCTCCAGTACCCCCAACCCTGGTACCCAACCCTGGTCCTCCAGTACCCCCAACCCTGGTCCCTAACCCTGGTCCTCCATTACCCCCAACCCTGGTCCCCCAGTACCCCCAACCCTGGTCCCCCCAACCCGGGGCCTCCAGTACCCCCAACAGTGTTCCCCAACTCTGGTCCTCCAGTACCCCCAACAGTGTTCCCCAACTCTGGTCCTCCAGTACCCCCAACCCTGGACCTCCAGTACCCCCAACAGGGTTCCCCAACCCTGGACCCCCCAGTACCCCCAACTCTGTTCCTCCAGTACCCCCAACCCTGGACCCCCCAGTACCCCCAACTCTGGTCCTCCAGTACCCCCAACCCTGGTCCTCCAGTATCCCCAACCCTGGTCCTCCAGTACCCTCAACCCTGGTCCCCAACACCCTCAACCCTGGTCCCCAACACCCTCAACCCTGGTCCTCCAGTACCCCCAACCCTGGTCCTCCAGTACCCCCAACCCTGGTCCCCAACCCTGGTCCTCCATTACCCCCAACCCTGGTCCCCAACCCTGGTCCCCCAGTACCCCCAACCCTGGTCCCCCGGTACCCCCAACCCGGGGCCTCCAGTACCCCCAACAGTGTTCCCCAACTCTGGTCCTCCAGTACCCCCAACAGTGTTCCCCAACTCTGGTCCTCCAGTACCCCCAACCCTGGACCTCCAGTACCCCCGACAGGGTTCCCCAACCCTGGACCCCCCAGTACCCCCAACTCTGTTCCTCCAGTACCCCCAACCCTGGACCCCCCAGTACCCCCAACTCTGGTCCTCCAGTACCCCCAACCCTGGTCCTCCAGTATCCCCAACCCTGGTCCTCCAGTACCCCCAACCCTGGTCCTCCAGTACCCTCAACCCTGGTCCCCAACACCCTCAACCCTGGTCCTCCAGTACCCCCAACCCTGGTCCTCCAGTACCCCCAACCCTGGTCCTCCAGTACCCCCAACCCTGGTCCCCAACCCTGGTCCTCCATTACCCCCAACCCTGGTCCCCAACCCTGGTCCCCCAGTACCCCCAACCCTGGTCCCCCAGTACCCCCAACCCTGGTCCTCCAGTACCCCCAACCCTGGTCCTCCATTACCCCCAACCCTGGTCCCCAACCCTGGTCCCCCAGTACCGCCAACCCTGGTCCCCCGGTACCCCCAACCCGGGGCCTCCAGTACCCCCAACAGTGTTCCCCAACTCTGGTCCTCCAGTACCCCCAACAGTGTTCCCCAACTCTGGTCCTCCAGTACCCCCAACCCTGGACCTCCAGTACCCCCAACAGGGTTCCCCAACCCTGGACCCCCCAGTACCCCCAACTCTGTTCCTCCAGTACCCCCAACCCTGGACCCCCCAGTACCCCCAACTCTGGTCCTCCAGTACCCCCAACCCTGGTCCTCCAGTATCCCCAACCCTGGTCCTCCAGTACCCCCAACCCTGGTCCTCCAGTACCCTCAACCCTGGTCCCCAACACCCTCAACCCTGGTCCTCCAGTACCCCCAACCCTGGTCCTCCAGTACCCCCAACCCTGGTCCTCCAGTACCCCCAACCCTGGTCCCCAACCCTGGTCCTCCATTACCCCCAACCCTGGTCCCCAACCCTGGTCCCCCAGTACCCCCAACCCTGGTCCCCCAGTACCCCCAACCCTGGTCCTCCAGTACCCCCAACCCTGGTCCTCCATTACCCCCAACCCTGGTCCCCAACCCTGGTCCCCCAGTACCCCCAACCCTGGTCCCCCGGTACCCCCAACCCGGGGCCTCCAGTACCCCCAACAGTGTTCCCCAACTCTGGTCCTCCAGTACCCCCAACAGGGTTCCCCAACTCTGGTCCTCCAGTACCCCCAACCCTGGACCTCCAGTACCCCCAACAGGGTTCCCCAACCCTGGACCCCCCAGTACCCCCAACTCTGGTCCTCCAGTACCCCCAACCCTGGACCCCCCAGTACCCCCAACCCTGGTCCTCCAGTACCCCCAACCCTGGTCCTCCAGTACCCCCAACCCTGGTCCTCCAGTACCCCCAACCCTGGTCCCCCAGTACCCCCAACCCTGGTCCCCAACACCCTCAACCCTGGTCCTCCATTACCCCCAACCCTGGTCCTCCAGTACCCTCAACCCTGGTCCCCAACACCCTCAACCCTGGTCCCCAACACCCTCAACCCTGGTCCCCAACACCCTCAACCCTGGTCCTCCAGTACCCCCAACCCTGGTCCTCCAGTACCCCCAACCCTGGTCCTCCAGTACCCCCAACCCTGGTCCCCAACCCTGGTCCTCCAGTACCCCCAACCCTGGTCCCCAACCCTGGTCCTCCAGTACCCCCAACCCTGGTCCTCCAGTACCCCCAACCCTGGTCCCCAACCCTGGTCCTCCAGTACCCCCAACCCTGGTCCTCCAGTACCCCCAACCCTGGTCCTCCAGTACCCCCAACCCTGGTCCCCAACCCTGGTCCTCCATTACCCCCAACCCTGGTCCCCAACCCTGGTCCCCCAGTACCCCCAACCCTGGTCCCCCAGTACCCCCAACCCTGGTCCTCCAGTACCCCCAACCCTGGTCCTCCATTACCCCCAACCCTGGTCCCCAACCCTGGTCCCCCAGTACCCCCAACCCTGGTCCCCCGGTACCCCCAACCCGGGGCCTCCAGTACCCCCAACAGTGTTCCCCAACTCTGGTCCTCCAGTACCCCCAACAGTGTTCCCCAACTCTGGTCCTCCAGTACCCCCAACCCTGGACCTCCAGTACCCCCAACCCTGGACCCCCCAGTACCCCCAACTCTGGTCCTCCAGTACCCCCAACCCTGGACCCCCCAGTACCCCCAACCCTGGTCCTCCAGTACCCCCAACCCTGGTCCTCCAGTACCCCCAACCCTGGTCCTCCAGTACCCCCAACCCTGGTCCCCCAGTACCCCCAACCCTGGTCCCCAACACCCTCAACCCTGGTCCTCCAGTACCCCCAACCCTGGTCCTCCAGTACCCTCAACCCTGGTCCCCAACACCCTCAACCCTGGTCCCCAACACCCTCAACCCTGGTCCCCAACACCCTCAACCCTGGTCCTCCAGTACCCCCAACCCTGGACCCCCAGTACCCCCAACTCTGGTCCTCCAGTACCCCCAACCCTGGTCCCCAACCCTGGTCCTCCAGTACCCCCAACCCTGGTCCCCAACCCTGGTCCTCCAGTACCCCCAACCCTGGTCCCCAACCCTGGTCCCCCAGTACCTCCAACCCTGGTCCCCCAGTACCCCCAACCCTGGTCCTCCAGTACCCCCAACTTTGGTCCTCCAGTACCCCCAACTCTGGTCCTCCAGTACCCCCAACTCTGGTCCTCCAGTACCCCCAACTCTGGTCCCCAACCCTGGTCCTCCAGTACCCCCAACCCTGGTCCCCAACCCTTGTCCCCCAGTACCCCCAACCCTGGTCCCCCAGTACCCCCAACTCTGGTCCTCCAGTACCCCCAACTCTGGTCCTCCAGTACCCCCAACCCTGGTCCTCCAGTACCCCCAACCCTGGTCCTCCAGTACCCCCAACAGTGTTCCCCAACTCTGGTCCTCCAGTACCCCCAACCCTGGTCCCCAACCCTGGTCCTCCAGTACCCCCAACCCTGTTACCCAACCCTGGTCCTCCAGTACCCCCAACAGGGTTCCCCAACCCTGGACCCCCAGTACCCCCAACTCTGGTCCTCCAGTACCCCCAACTCTGGTCCCCAACACCCTCAACCCTGGTCCTCCAGTACCCCCAAACCTGGTCCTCCAGTACCCCCAACCCTGGTCCTCCAGTACCCCCAACCCTGGTCCTCCAGTACCCCCAACCCTGGTCCTCCAGTACCCCCAACCCTGGTCCTCCAGTACTCCCAACCCTGGTCCCCAACACCCTCAACCCTGGTCCTCAACACCCTCAACCCTGGTCCTCCAGTACCCTCAACCCTGGTCCCCAACACCCTCAACCCTGGTCCTCCAGTACCCTCAACCCTGGTCCCCAACACCCTCAACCCTGGTCCCCAACACCCTCAACCCTGGTCCCCAACACCCTCAACCCTGGTCCTCCAGTACCTCCAACCCTGGACCTCCAGTACCCCCAACCCTGGACCTTCAGTACCCCCAACCATGGACCTCCAGTACCCCCAACCCTGGACCTCCAGTACCCCCAACTCTGGTCCTCCAGTACCCCCAACAGTGTTCCCCAACTCTGGTCCTCCAGTACCCCCAACCCTGGTCCCCAACCCTGGTCCTCCAGTACCCCCAACCCTGTTACCCAACCCTGGTCCTCCAGTACCCCCAACCCTGGACCTCCAGTACCCCCAACCCTGGACCTTCAGTACCCCCAACCCTGGACCCCAACACCCTCAACCCTGGTCCTCAACCCTGGTCCTCCAGTACCCCCAACCCTGGTCCTCCAGTACCCCCAACCCTGGTCCTCCAGTACCCCCAACCCTGGTCCTCCAGTACCCCCAACCCTGGTCCTCCAGTACCCCCAACCCTGGTCCTCCAGTTCCCCCAACCCTGGTCCTCCAGTACCCCCAACCCTGGTCCCCAACACCCTCAACCCTGGTCCTCCAGTACCCTCAACCCTGGTCCTCCAGTACCCCCAACCCTAGTCCTCCAGTACCCCCAACCCTAGTCCTCCAGTACTCCCAACCCTGGTCCCCAACACCCTCAACCCTGGTCCCCAACACCCTCAACCCTGGGCCCCAACACCCTCAACCCTGGTCCCCAAAACCCTCAACCCTCATCCCCAAAACCCTCAACCCTGGTCCTCCAGTGCCTCCAACCCTGGACCTCCAGTACCCCCAACCCTGGACCTTCAGTACCCCCAATCCTGGACCTCCAGTACCCCCAACCCTGGACCTCCAGTACCCCCAACTCTGGTCCTCCAGTACCCCCAACAGTGTTCCCCAACTCTGGTCCTCCAGTACCCCCAACCCTGGTCCCCAACCCTGGTCCTCCAGTACCCCCAACCCTGTTACCCAACCCTGGTCCTCCAGTACCCCCAACAGGGTTCCCCAACCCTGGACCCCCAGTACCCCCAACTCTGGTCCTCCAGTACCCCCAACTCTGGTCCCCAACACCCTCAACCCTGGTCCTCCAGTACCCCCAAACCTGGTCCTCCAGTACCCCCAAACCTGGTCCTCCAGTACCCCCAACCCTGGTCCTCCAGTACCCCCAACCCTGGTCCTCCAGTACTCCCAACCCTGGTCCCCAACACCCTCAACCCTGGTCCTCAACACCCTCAACCCTGGTCCTCCAGTACCCTCAACCCTGGTCCCCAACACCCTCAACCCTGGTCCTCCAGTACCCTCAACCCTGGTCCCCAACACCCTCAACCCTGGTCCTCCAGTACCCTCAACCCTGGTCCCCAACACCCTCAACCCTGGTCCCCAACACCCTCAACCCTGGTCCCCAACACCCTCAACCCTGGTCCTCCAGTACCTCCAACCCTGGACCTCCAGTACCCCCAACCCTGGACCTTCAGTACCCCCAACCATGGACCTCCAGTACCCCCAACCCTGGACCTCCAGTACCCCCAACTCTGGTCCTCCAGTACCCCCAACAGTGTTCCCCAACTCTGGTCCTCCAGTACCCCCAACCCTGGTCCTCCAGTACCCCCAACCCTGTTACCCAACCCTGGTCCTCCAGTACCCCCAACCCTGGACCTCCAGTACCCCCAACACTGGACCTTCAGTACCCCCAACCCTGGACCTGCAGTACCCCCAACCCTGGACCTCCAGTACCCCCAACAGGGTTCCCCAACCCTGGTCCTCCAGTACCCCCAACCCTGGTCCTCCAGTACTCCCAACCCTGGTCCCCAACACCCTCAACCCTGGTCCTCCAGTACCCTCAACCCTGGTCCCCAACACCCCCAACCCTGGTCCTCCAGTACCCCCAACCCTGGTCCTCCAGTACTCCCAACCCTGGTCCCCAACACCCTCAACCCTGGTCCTCAACACCCTCAACCCTGGTCCTCCAGTACCCTCAACCCTGGTCCCCAACACCCTCAACCCTGGTCCCCAACACCCTCAACCCTGGTCCTCCTGTACCTCCAACCCTGGACCTCCAGTACCCCCAACCCTGGACCTCCAGTACCCCCAACCCTGGACCTCCAGTACCCCCAACAGTGTTCCCCAACTCTGGTCCTCCAGTACCCCCAACCCTGGTCCCCAACCCTGGTCCTCCAGTACCCCCAACCCTGGTACCCAACCCTGGTCCTCCAGTACCCCAACCCTGGTCCCCAACCCTGGTCCTCCATTACCCCCAACCCTGGTCCCCAACCCTGGTCCCCCAGTACCCCCAACCCTGGTCCCCCAGTACCCCCAACCCTGGTCCCCCAGTACCCCCAACCCTGGTCCTCCAGTACCCCCAACCCTGGTCCTCCAGTACCCCCAACCCTGATCCTCCAGTACCCCCAACAGGGTTCCCCAACCCTGGTCCTCCAGTACCCCCAACCCTGGTCCTCCAGTACTCCCAACCCTGGTCCCCAACACCCTCAACCCTGGTCCTCCAGTACCCTCAACCCTGGTCCCCAACACCCCCAACCCTGGTCCTCCAGTACCCCCAACCCTGGTCCTCCAGTACTCCCAACCCTGGTCCCCAACACCCTCAACCCTGGTCCTCAACACCCTCAACACCCTCAACCCTGGTCCTCCAGTACCCTCAACCCTGGTCCCCAACACCCTCAACCCTGGTCCCCAACACCCTCAACCCTGGTCCCCAACACCCTCAACCCTGGTCCTCCAGTACCTCCAACCCTGGACCTCCAGTACCCCCAACCCTGGACCTCCAGTACCCCCAACCCTGGACCTCCAGTACCCCCAACCCTGGACCTCCAGTACCCCCAACAGTGTTCCCCAACTCTGGTCCTCCAGTACCCCCAACCCTGGTCCCCAACCCTGGTCCTCCAGTACCCCTAACCCTGGTACCCAACCCTGGTCCTCCAGTACCCCAACCCTGGTCCCCAACCCTGGTCCTCCAGTACTCCCAACCCTGGTCCCCAACACCCTCAACCCTGGTCCTCCAGTACCCTCAACCCTGGTCCCCAACACCCCCAACCCTGGTCCTCCAGTACCCCCAACAGGGTTCCCCAACCCTGGACCCCCCAGTACCCCCAACTCTGTTCCTCCAGTACCCCCAACCCTGGACCCCCCAGTACCCCCAACTCTGGTCCTCCAGTACCCCCAACCCTGGTCCTCCAGTATCCCCAACCCTGGTCCTCCAGTACCCCCAACCCTGGTCCTCCAGTACCCTCAACCCTGGTCCTCCAGTACCCCCAACCCTGGTCCTCCAGTACCCTCAACCCTGGTCCCCAACACCCTCAACCCTGGTCCTCCAGTACCCCCAACCCTGGTCCTCCAGTACCCCCAACCCTGGTCCTCCAGTACCCCCAACCCTGGTCCCCAACCCTGGTCCTCCATTACCCCCAACCCTGGTCCCCAACCCTGGTCCCCCAGTACCCCCAACCCTGGTCCCCCAGTACCCCCAACCCTGGTCCTCCAGTACCCCCAACCCTGGTCCTCCATTACCCCCAACCCTGGTCCCCAACCCTGGTCCCCCAGTACCCCCAACCCTGGTCCCCCGGTACCCCCAACCCGGGGCCTCCAGTACCCCCAACAGTGTTCCCCAACTCTGGTCCTCCAGTACCCCCAACAGTGTTCCCCAACTCTGGTCCTCCAGTACCCCCAACTCTGTTCCTCCAGTACCCCCAACCCTGGACCCCCCAGTACCCCCAACTCTGGTCCTCCAGTACCCCCAACCCTGGTCCTCCAGTATCCCCAACCCTGGTCCTCCAGTACCCCCAACCCTGGTCCTCCAGTACCCTCAACCCTGGTCCTCCAGTACCCCCAACCCTGGTCCTCCAGTACCCTCAACCCTGGTCCCCAACACCCTCAACCCTGGTCCTCCAGTACCCCCAACCCTGGTCCTCCAGTACCCCCAACCCTGGTCCTCCAGTACCCCCAACCCTGGTCCCCAACCCTGGTCCTCCATTACCCCCAACCCTGGTCCCCAACCCTGGTCCCCCAGTACCCCCAACCCTGGTCCCCCAGTACCCCCAACCCTGGTCCTCCAGTACCCCCAACCCTGGTCCTCCATTACCCCCAACCCTGGTCCCCAACCCTGGTCCCCCAGTACCCCCAACCCTGGTCCCCCGGTACCCCCAACCCGGGGCCTCCAGTACCCCCAACAGTGTTCCCCAACTCTGGTCCTCCAGTACCCCCAACAGTGTTCCCCAACTCTGGTCCTCCAGTACCCCCAACCCTGGACCTCCAGTACCCCCAACAGGGTTCCCCAACCCTGGACCCCCCAGTACCCCCAACTCTGGTCCTCCAGTACCCCCAACCCTGGACCCCCCAGTACCCCCAACCCTGGTCCTCCAGTACCCCCAACCCTGGTCCTCCAGTACCCCCAACCCTGGTCCTCCAGTACCCCCAACCCTGGTCCCCCAGTACCCCCAACCCTGGTCCCCAACACCCTCAACCCTGGTCCTCCAGTACCCCCAACCCTGGTCCTCCAGTACCCTCAACCCTGGTCCCCAACACCCTCAACCCTGGTCCCCAACACCCTCAACCCTGGTCCCCAACACCCTCAACCCTGGTCCTCCAGTACCCCCAACCCTGGTCCTCCAGTACCCCCAACCCTGGTCCTCCAGTACCCCCAACCCTGGTCCCCAACCCTGGTCCTCCAGTACCCCCAACCCTGGTCCCCAACCCTGGTCCTCCAGTACCCCCAACCCTGGTCCCCAACCCTGGTCCCCCAGTACCTCCAACCCTGGTCCCCCAGTACCCCCAACCCTGGTCCTCCAGTACCCCCAACTTTGGTCCTCCAGTACCCCCAACTCTGGTCCTCCAGTACCCCCAACTCTGGTCCTCCAGTACCCCCAACTCTGGTCCTCCAGTACCCCCAACTCTGGTCCTCCAGTACCCCCAACTCTGGTCCCCAACCCTGGTCCTCCAGTACCCCCAACCCTGGTCCCCAACCCTTGTCCCCCAGTACCCCCAACCCTGGTCCCCCAGTACCCCCAACTCTGGTCCTCCAGTACCCCCAACTCTGGTCCTCCAGTACCCCCAACTCTGGTCCTCCAGTACCCCCAACCCTGGTCCTCCAGTACCCCCAACCCTGGTCCTCCAGTACCCCCAACAGTGTTCCCCAACTCTGGTCCTCCAGTACCCCCAACCCTGGTCCCCAACCCTGGTCCTCCAGTACCCCCAACCCTGTTACCCAACCCTGGTCCTCCAGTACCCCCAACAGGGTTCCCCAACCCTGGACCCCCAGTACCCCCAACTCTGGTCCTCCAGTACCCCCAACTCTGGTCCCCAACACCCTCAACCCTGGTCCTCCAGTACCCCCAAACCTGGTCCTCCAGTACCCCCAACCCTGGTCCTCCAGTACCCCCAACCCTGGTCCTCCAGTACCCCCAACCCTGGTCCTCCAGTACCCCCAACCCTGGTCCTCCAGTACTCCCAACCCTGGTCCCCAACACCCTCAACCCTGGTCCTCAACACCCTCAACCCTGGTCCTCCAGTACCCTCAACCCTGGTCCCCAACACCCTCAACCCTGGTCCTCCAGTACCCTCAACCCTGGTCCCCAACACCCTCAACCCTGGTCCCCAACACCCTCAACCCTGGTCCCCAACACCCTCAACCCTGGTCCTCCAGTACCTCCAACCCTGGACCTCCAGTACCCCCAACCCTGGACCTTCAGTACCCCCAACCATGGACCTCCAGTACCCCCAACCCTGGACCTCCAGTACCCCCAACTCTGGTCCTCCAGTACCCCCAACAGTGTTCCCCAACTCTGGTCCTCCAGTACCCCCAACCCTGGTCCCCAACCCTGGTCCTCCAGTACCCCCAACCCTGTTACCCAACCCTGGTCCTCCAGTACCCCCAACCCTGGACCTCCAGTACCCCCAACCCTGGACCTTCAGTACCCCCAACCCTGGACCTGCAGTACCCCCAACCCTGGACCTCCAGTACCCCCAACAGGGTTCCCCAACCCTGGTCCTCCAGTACCCCCAACCCTGGTCCTCCAGTACTCCCAACCCTGGTCCCCAACACCCTCAACCCTGGTCCCCAACCCTGGTCCTCCAGTACCCCCAACCCTGGTCCTCCAGTACCCCCAACCCTTTGTCCTCCAGTACCCCCAACCCTGGTCCTCCAGTACCCCCAACCCTGGTCCTCCAGTACCCCCAACCCTGGTCCTCCAGTTCCCCCAACCCTGGTCCTCCAGTACCCCCAACCCTGGTCCCCAACACCCTCAACCCTGGTCCTCCAGTACCCTCAACCCTGGTCCTCCAGTACCCCCAACCCTAGTCCTCCAGTACCCCCAACCCTAGTCCTCCAGTACTCCCAACCCTGGTCCCCAACACCCTCAACCCTGGTCCCCAACACCCTCAACCCTGGGCCCCAACACCCTCAACCCTGGTCCCCAAAACCCTCAACCCTCATCCCCAAAACCCTCAACCCTGGTCCTCCAGTGCCTCCAACCCTGGACCTCCAGTACCCCCAACCCTGGACCTTCAGTACCCCCAATCCTGGACCTCCAGTACCCCCAACCCTGGACCTCCAGTACCCCCAACTCTGGTCCTCCAGTACCCCCAACAGTGTTCCCCAACTCTGGTCCTCCAGTACCCCCAACCCTGGTCCCCAACCCTGGTCCTCCAGTACCCCCAACCCTGTTACCCAACCCTGGTCCTCCAGTACCCCCAACAGGGTTCCCCAACCCTGGACCCCCAGTACCCCCAACTCTGGTCCTCCAGTACCCCCAACTCTGGTCCCCAACACCCTCAACCCTGGTCCTCCAGTACCCCCAAACCTGGTCCTCCAGTACCCCCAAACCTGGTCCTCCAGTACCCCCAACCCTGGTCCTCCAGTACCCCCAACCCTGGTCCTCCAGTACTCCCAACCCTGGTCCCCAACACCCTCAACCCTGGTCCTCAACACCCTCAACCCTGGTCCTCCAGTACCCTCAACCCTGGTCCCCAACACCCTCAACCCTGGTCCTCCAGTACCCTCAACCCTGGTCCCCAACACCCTCAACCCTGGTCCTCCAGTACCCTCAACCCTGGTCCCCAACACCCTCAACCCTGGTCCCCAACACCCTCAACCCTGGTCCCCAACACCCTCAACCCTGGTCCTCCAGTACCTCCAACCCTGGACCTCCAGTACCCCCAACCCTGGACCTTCAGTACCCCCAACCATGGACCTCCAGTACCCCCAACTCTGGTCCTCCAGTACCCCCAACAGTGTTCCCCAACTCTGGTCCTCCAGTACCCCCAACCCTGGTCCTCCAGTACCCCCAACCCTGTTACCCAACCCTGGTCCTCCAGTACCCCCAACCCTGGACCTCCAGTACCCCCAACACTGGACCTTCAGTACCCCCAACCCTGGACCTGCAGTACCCCCAACCCTGGACCTCCAGTACCCCCAACAGGGTTCCCCAACCCTGGTCCTCCAGTACCCCCAACCCTGGTCCTCCAGTACTCCCAACCCTGGTCCCCAACACCCTCAACCCTGGTCCTCCAGTACCCTCAACCCTGGTCCCCAACACCCCCAACCCTGGTCCTCCAGTACCCCCAACCCTGGTCCTCCAGTACTCCCAACCCTGGTCCCCAACACCCTCAACCCTGGTCCTCAACACCCTCAACCCTGGTCCTCCAGTACCCTCAACCCTGGTCCCCAACACCCTCAACCCTGGTCCCCAACACCCTCAACCCTGGTCCCCAACACCCTCAACCCTGGTCCTCCTGTACCTCCAACCCTGGACCTCCAGTACCCCCAACCCTGGACCTCCAGTACCCCCAACCCTGGACCTCCAGTACCCCCAACAGTGTTCCCCAACTCTGGTCCTCCAGTACCCCCAACCCTGGTCCCCAACCCTGGTCCTCCAGTACCCCCAACCCTGGTACCCAACCCTGGTCCTCCAGTACCCCAACCCTGGTCCCCAACCCTGGTCCTCCATTACCCCCAACCCTGGTCCCCAACCCTGGTCCCCCAGTACCCCCAACCCTGGTCCCCCAGTACCCCCAACCCTGGTCCCCCAGTACCCCCAACCCTGGTCCTCCAGTACCCCCAACCCTGGTCCTCCAGTACCCCCAACCCTGATCCTCCAGTACCCCCAACAGGGTTCCCCAACCCTGGTCCTCCAGTACCCCCAACCCTGGTCCTCCAGTACTCCCAACCCTGGTCCCCAACACCCTCAACCCTGGTCCTCCAGTACCCTCAACCCTGGTCCCCAACACCCCCAACCCTGGTCCTCCAGTACCCCCAACCCTGGTCCTCCAGTACTCCCAACCCTGGTCCCCAACACCCTCAACCCTGGTCCTCAACACCCTCAACACCCTCAACCCTGGTCCTCCAGTACCCTCAACCCTGGTCCCCAACACCCTCAACCCTGGTCCCCAACACCCTCAACCCTGGTCCCCAACACCCTCAACCCTGGTCCTCCAGTACCTCCAACCCTGGACCTCCAGTACCCCCAACCCTGGACCTCCAGTACCCCCAACCCTGGACCTCCAGTACCCCCAACCCTGGACCTCCAGTACCCCCAACAGTGTTCCCCAACTCTGGTCCTCCAGTACCCCCAACCCTGGTCCCCAACCCTGGTCCTCCAGTACCCCCAACCCTGGTACCCAACCCTGGTCCTCCAGTACCCCAACCCTGGTCCCCAACCCTGGTCCTCCATTACCCCCAACCCTGGTCCCCAACCCTGGTCCCCCAGTACCCCCAACCCTGGTCCCCCAGTACCCCCAACCCTGGTCCCCCAGTACCCCCAACCCTGGTCCTCCAGTACCCCCAACCCTGATCCTCCAGTACCCCCAACTCTGGTCCTCCAGTACCCCCAACCCTGGTCCTCCAGTACCCCCAACCCTGGTCCTCCAGTACCCCCAACCCTGGACCTCCAGTACCCCCAACAGGGTTCCCAAACTCTGGTCCCCCAACCCGGGGTCTCCTGTACCCCCAAACCCGGTCCTCCAGTACCCCCAAATCCTGCTTCCAAACTCTGGTCCTCCAGTACCCCCAACAGTGTTCCCCAACTCTGGTCCTCCAGTACCCCCAACCCTGGACCTCCAGTACCCCCAAAAGGGTTCCCCAACCCTGGACCACCAGTACCCCCAACTCTGGTCCTCCAGTACCCCCAACCCTGGTCCCCAACACCCTCGACCCTGGTCCTCCAGTACCCCCGACCCTGGTCCTCCAGTACCCCCGACCCTGGTCCTCCAGTACCCCCGACCCTGGTCCTCCAGTACCCCCGACCCTGGTCCTCCAGTACCCCCGACCCTGGTCCTCCAGTACCCCCGACCCTGGTCCCCAACACCCTCAACCCTGGTCCTCCAGTACCCCCAACCCTGGTCCTCCAGTACCCCCAACCCTGGTCCTCCAGTACCCTCAACCCTGGTCCTCCAGTACCCTCAACCCTGGTCCTCCAGTACCCCCAACCCTGGTCCCCAACCCTGGTCCCCAACACCCTCAACCCTGGTCCTCCAGTACCCTCAACCCTGGTCCCCAACACCCTCAACCCTGGTCCCCAACACCCTCAACCCTGGTCCCCAACACCCTCAACCCTGGGCCCCAACACCCTCAACCCTGGTCCTCCAGTACCCCCAACCCTGGTCCCCAACACCCTCAACCCTGGTCCTCCAGTACCCCCAACCCTGGTCCTCCAGTACCCCCAACCCTGGTCCCCAACACCCCCAACCCTGGACCTCCAGTACCCCCAACAGGGTTCCCCAACCCTGGACCCCCAGTACCCCCATCTCTGGTCCTCCAGTACCCCCAACTCTGGTCCCCAACACCCTCAACCCTGGTCCTCCAGTACCCCCAAACCTGGTCCTCCAGTACCCCCAACCCTGGTCCTCCAGTACCCCCAACCCTGGTCCTCCAGTACCCCCAACCCTGGTCCTCCAGTACCCCCAACCCTGGTCCTCCAGTACTCCCAACCCTGGTCCCCAACACCCTCAACCCTGGTCCCCAACACCCTCAACCCTGGTCCTCAACACCCTCAACCCTGGTCCTCCAGTACCCTCAACCCTGGTCCCCAACACCCTCAACCCTGGTCCTCCAGTACCCTCAACCCTGGTCCCCAACACCCTCAACCCTGGTCCCCAACACCCTCAACCCTGGTCCTCCAGTACCTCCAACCCTGGTCCTCCAGTACCCCCAACCCTGGACCTTCAGTACCCCCAACTCTGGTCCTCCGGTACCCCCAACCATGATCCTCCAGTACCCCCAACCCTGGTCCTCCAGTACCCCCAACCCTGGTCCCCAACCCTGGTCCTCCAGTACCCCCAACCCTGGTCCCCAACCCTGGTCCTCCAGTACCCCCAACCCTGGTACCCAACCCTGGTCCTCCAGTACCCCCAACCCTGGTCCTCCAGTACCCCCAACCCTGGTCCTCCAGTACTCCCAACCCTGGTCCCCAACACCCTCAACCCTGGTCCTCAACACCCTCAACCCTGGGCCTCAACACCCTCAACCCTGGGCCTCCAGTACCCTCAACCCTGGTCCCCAACACCCTCAACCCTGGTCCCCCAGTACCTCCAACCCTGGACCTCCAGTACCCCCAACCCTGGACCTTCAGTACCCCCAACCCTGGACCTCCAGTACCCCCAACAGTGTTCCCCAACTCTGGTCCTCCAGTACCCCCAACCCTTGTCCCCAACCCTGGTCCTCCAGTACCCCCAACCCTGGTACCCAACACCCTCAACCCTGGTCCTCAACACCCTCAACCCTGGTCCTCAACACCCTCAACCCTGGTCCTCCAGTACCCTCAACCCTGGTCCCCAACACCCTCAACCCTGGTCCCCAACACCCTCAACCCTGGTCCCCCAGTACCTCCAACCCTGGACCTCCAGTACCCCCAACCCTGGACCTTCAGTACCCCCAACCCTGGACCTCCAGTACCCCCAACAGTGTTCCCCAACTCTGGTCCTCCAGTACCCCCAACCCTTGTCCCCAACCCTGGTCCTCCAGTACCCCCAACCCTGGTACCCAACCCTGGTCCTCCAGTACCCCCAACCCTGGTCCCCAACCCTGGTCCTCCAGTACCCCCAACCCTGGTCCCCAACCCTGGTCCTCCATTACCCCCAACCCTGGTCCCCAACCCTGGTCCCCCAGTACCCCCAACCCTGGTCCCCAACCCTGGTCCTCCAGTACCTCCAACCCTGGTCCTCCAGTACCTCCAACCCTGGACCTCCAGTACCCCCAACCCTGGACCTTCAGTACCCCCAACTCTGGTCCTCCGGTACCCCCAACCATGATCCTCCAGTACCCCCAACCCTGGTCCTCCAGTACCCCCAACCCTGGTCCCCAACCCTGGTAATCCAGTACCCCCAACCCTGGTCCCCAACCCTGGTCCTCCAGTACCCCCAACCCTGGTACCCAACCCTGGTCCTCCAGTACCCTCAACCCTGGTCCCCAACACCCTCAACCCTGGTCCCCAACACCCTCAACCCTGGTCCCCCAGTACCTCCAACCCTGGACCTCCAGTACCCCCAACCCTGGACCTTCAGTACCCCCAACCCTGGACCTCCAGTACCCCCAACAGTGTTCCCCAACTCTGGTCCTCCAGTACCCCCAACCCTTGTCCCCAACCCTGGTCCTCCAGTACCCCCAACCCTGGTACCCAACCCTGGTCCTCCAGTACCCCCAACCCTGGTCCCCAACCCTGGTAATCCAGTACCCCCAACCCTGGTCCCCAACCCTGGTCCTCCAGTACCCCCAACCCTGGTACCCAACCCTGGTCCTCCAGTACCCCCAACCCTGGTCCCCAACACCCTCAACCCTGGTCCTCCAGTACCCTCAACCCTGGTCCCCAACACCCTCAACCCTGGTCCCCAACACCCTCAACCCTGGTCCCCCAGTACCTCCAACCCTGGACCTCCAGTACCCCCAACCCTGGACCTTCAGTACCCCCAACCCTGGACCTCCAGTACCCCCAACAGTGTTCCCCAACTCTGGTCCTCCAGTACCCCCAACCCTGTTCCCCAACCCTGGTACCCAACCCTGGTCCTCCAGTACCCCCAACCCTGGTCCCCAACCCTGGTCCTCCATTACCCCCAACCCTGGTCCCCAACCCTGGTCACCCAGTACCCCCAACCCTGGTCCCCCAGTACCCCCAACCCTGGTCCCCCAGTACCCCCAACTCTGGTCCTCCAGTACCCCCAACTCTGGTCCTCCAGTACCCCCAACCCTGGTCCTCCAGTACCCCCAACCCTGGTCCTCCAGTACCCCCAACCCTGATCCTCCAGTACCCCCAACCCTGGTCCCCAACCCTGGTCCCCAACCCTGGTCCTCCAGTACCCCCAACCCTGGTCCCCAACCCTGGTCCTCCAGTACCCCCAACCCTGGTACCCAACCCTGGTCCTCCAGTACCCCCAACCCTGGTACCCAACCCTGGTCCTCCAGTACCCCCAACCCTGGTCCCCAACCCTGGTCCCCAACCCTGCTCCCCAACACCCTCAACCCTGGTCCTCCAGTACCCTCAACCCTGGTCCCCAACACCCCCAACCCTGGTCCTCAACACCCTCAACTCTGGTCCTCCAGTACCCTCAACCCTGGTCCTCCAGTACCCCCAACCCTGGTCCCCAACCCTGGTCCCCAACCCTGGTCCCCAACACCCCAACCCTGGTCCTCCAGTACCCCCAACACTGGTCCTCCAGTACTCCCAACCCTGGTCCTCAACACCCTCAACCCTGGTCCTCCAGTACCCTCAACCCTGGTCCCCAACACCCTCAACCCTGGTCCCCAACACCCTCAACCCTGGTCCTCCAGTACCTCCAACCCTGGTCCTCCAGTACCTCCAACCCTGGACCTCCAGTACCCCCAACCCTGGACCTTCAGTACCCCCAACCCTGGACCTCCAGTACCCCCAACCCTGGACCTCCATTACCCCCAACCCTGGTCCCCAACCCTGGTCACCCAGTACCCCCAACCCTGGTCCCCCAGTACCCCCAACCCTGGTCCCCCAGTACCCCCAACTCTGGTCCTCCAGTACCCCCAACCCTGGTCCTCCAGTACCCCCAACCCTGATCCTCCAGTACCCCCAACCCTGGTCCTCCAGTACCCCCAACCCTGGTCCCCAACCCTGGTCCCCAACCCTGGTCCTCCAGTACCCCCAACCCTGGTCCCCAACCCTGGTCCTCCAGTACCCCCAACCCTGGTACCCAACCCTGGTCCTCCAGTACCCCCAACCCTGGTACCCAACCCTGGTCCTCCAGTACCCCCAACCCTGGTCCCCAACCCTGGTCCCCAACCCTGCTCCCCAACACCCTCAACCCTGGTCCTCCAGTACCCTCAACCCTGGTCCCCAACCCTGGTCCTCCAGTACCCCCAACCCTGGTACCCAACCCTGGTCCTCCAGTACCCCCAACCCTGGTCCCCAACCCTGGTCCTCCATTACCCCCAACCCTGGTCCCCAACCCTGGTCACCCAGTACCCCCAACCCTGGTCCCCCAGTACCCCCAACCCTGGTCCTCCAGTACCCCCAACCCTGGTCCTCCAGTACCCCCAACCCTGGTCCCCAACCCTGGTCCCCAACCCTGGTCCCCAACCCTGGTCCTCCAACCCTGGTCCCCAACCCTGGTCCTCCAGTACCCCCAACCCTGGTCCCCAACCCTGGTCCTCCAGTACCCCCAACCCTGGTACCCAACCCTGGTCCTCCAGTACCCCCAACCCTGGTCCCCAACCCTGGTCCCCAACACCCTCAACCCTGTTCCTCCAGTACCCTCAACCCTGGTCCCCAACACACCCAACCCTGGTCCTCCAGTACTCCCAACCCTGGTCCTCCAGTACTCCCAACCCTGGTCCCCAACACCCTCAACCCTGGTCCTCCAGTACCCTCAACCCTGGTCCCCAACACCCCCAACCCTGGTCCTCCAGTACCCCCAACCCTGGTCCTCCAGTACCCCAACCCTGGTCCTCCAGTACTCCCAACCCTGGTCCCCAACACCCTCATCCCTGGTCCTCAACACCCTCAACCCTGGTCCTCAACACCCTCAACCCTGGTCCTCCAGTACCCTCAACCCTGGTCCCCAACACCCTCAACCCTGGTCCCCAACACCCTCAACCCTGGTCCTCCAGTACCTCCAACCCTGGACCTCCAGTACCCCCAACCCTGGACCTTCAGTACCCCCAACCCTGGACCTCCAGTACCCCCAACAGTGTTCCCCAACTCTGGTCCTCCAGTACCCCCAACCCTTGTCCCCAACCCTGGTCCTCCAGTACCCTCAACCCTGGTCCCCAACCCTGGTCCCCCAGTACCCCCAACCCTGGTCCCCCAGTACCCCCAACCCTGGTCCCCCAGTACCCCCAATCCTGGTCCCCCAGTACCCCCAACTCTGGTCCTCCAGTACCCCCAACCCTGGTCCTCCAGTACCCCCAACTCTGGTCCTCCATTACCCCCAACCCTGGTCCCCAACCCTGGTCCCCCAGTACCCCCAACCCTGGTCCCCCAGTACCCCCAACCCTGGTCCCCCAGTACCCCCAACTCTGGTCCTCCAGTACCCCCAACCCTGGTCCTCCAGTACCCCCAACCCTGATCCTCCAGTACCCCCAACTCTGGTCCTCCAGTACCCCCAACCCTGGTCCTCCAGTACCCCCAACCCTGGACCTCCAGTACCCCCAACAGGGTTCCCAAACTCTGGTCCCCCAACCCGGGGTCTCCTGTACCCCCAAACCCGGTCCTCCAGTACCCCCAAATCCTGCTTCCAAACTCTGGTCCTCCAGTACCCCCAACCCGGGGCCTCCAGTACCCCCAACAGTGTTCCCCAACTCTGGTCCTCCAGTACCCCCAACAGTGTTCCCCAACTCTGGTCCTCCAGTACCCCCAACCCTGGACCTCCAGTACCCCCAAAAGGGTTCCCCAACTCTGGTCCTCCAGTACCCCCGACCCTGGTCCTCCAGTACCCCCGACCCTGGTCCTCCAGTACCCCCGACCCTGGTCCTCCAGTACCCCCGACCCTGGTCCCCAACACCCTCGACCCTTGTCCTCCAGTACCCCCAACCCTGGTCCTCCAGTACCCCCAACCCTGGTCCTCCAGTACCCTCAACCCTGGTCCTCCAGTACCCCCAACCCTGGTCCCCAACACCCTCAACCCTGGTCCCCTACACCCTCAACCCTGGTCCCCAACACCCTCAACCCTGGTCCTCCAGAACCCTCAACCCTGGTCCTCCAGTACCCTCAACCCTGGTCCCCAACACCCTCAACCCTGGTCCCCAACACCCTCAACCCTGGTCCTCCAGTACCCCCAACCCTGGTCCCCAACACCCCCAACCCTGGACCTCCAGTACCCCCAACCCTGGACCTCCAGTACCCCCAACCCTGGACCTTCAGTACCCCCAACCCTGGAACTCCAGTACCCCCAACCCTGGACCTCCAGTACCCCCAACCCTGGACCTCCAGTACCCCCAACAGGGTTCCCCAACCCTGGTCCTCCAGTACTCCCAACCCTGGTCCCCAACACCCTCAACCCTGGTCCTCCAGTACCCTCAACCCTGGTCCCCAACACACCCAACCCTGGTCCTCCAGTACCCCCAACCCTGGTCCTCCAGTACCCCCAACCCTGGTCCCCAACACCCTCAACCCTGGTCCCCAACACCCTCAACCCTGGTCCTCCAGTACCTCCAACCCTGGACCTCCAGTACCCCCAACCCTGGACCTTCAGTACCCCCAACTCTGGACCTCCAGTACCCCCAACAGTGTTCCCCAACTCTGGTCCTCCAGTACCCCCAACCTTTGTCCCCAACCCTGGTCCCCAACCCTGGTCCTCCAGTACCCCCAACCCTGGTCCCCAACCCAGGTCCTCCAGTACCCCCAACCCTGGTCCTCCATTACCCCCAACCCTGGTCCCCAACCCTGGTCCCCCAGTACCCCCAACCCTGGTCCCCCCAGTACCCCCAACTCTGGTCCTCCAGTACCCCCAACCCTGGTCCCCAACACCGGTCCTCCAGTACCCCCAACCCTGGACCTCCAGTACCCACAACAGGGTTCCCCAACCCTGGACCCCCCAGTACCCCCCAACTCTGGTCCTCCAGTACCCCCAACCCTGGACCTCCAGTACCCCCAACAGGGTTCCCCAACCCTGGACCCCCCAGTACCCCCAACCCTGGTCCCCAACACCCCCAACTCTGGTCCTCCAGTACCCCCAACCCTGGACCTCCAGTACCCACAACAGGGTTCCCCAACCCTGGACCCCCCAGTACCCCCAACTCTGGACCTCCAGTACCCCCAACCCTGGACCTCCAGTACCCCCAACCCCCAACCCTGGACCTCCAGTACCCCCAACTCTGGTCCTCCAGTACCCCCAACAGTGTTCCCCAACTCTGGTCCTCCAGTACCCCCAACAGTGTTCCCCAACTCTGGTCCTCCAGTACCCCCAACCCTGGACCTCCAGTACCCCCAACAGGGTTCCCCAACCCTGGACCCCCCAGTACCCCCAACTCTGTTCCTCCAGTACCCCCAACCCTGGACCCCCCAGTACCCCCAACTCTGGTCCTCCAGTACCCCCAACCCTGGTCCTCCAGTATCCCCAACCCTGGTCCTCCAGTACCCTCAACCCTGGTCCCCAACACCCTCAACCCTGGTCCCCAACACCCTCAACCCTGGTCCTCCAGTACCCCCAACCCTGGTCCTCCAGTACCCCCAACCCTGGTCCCCAACCCTGGTCCTCCATTACCCCCAACCCTGGTCCCCAACCCTGGTCCCCCAGTACCCCCAACCCTGGTCCCCCGGTACCCCCAACCCGGGGCCTCCAGTACCCCCAACAGTGTTCCCCAACTCTGGTCCTCCAGTACCCCCAACAGTGTTCCCCAACTCTGGTCCTCCAGTACCCCCAACCCTGGACCTCCAGTACCCCCAACAGGGTTCCCCAACCCTGGACCCCCCAGTACCCCCAACTCTGGTCCTCCAGTACCCCCAACCCTGGACCCCCCAGTACCCCCAACCCTGGTCCTCCAGTACCCCCAACCCTGGTCCTCCAGTACCCCCAACCCTGGTCCTCCAGTACCCCCAACCCTGGTCCCCCAGTACCCCCAACCCTGGTCCCCAACTACCCCCAACCCTGGTCCCCAACACCCTCAACCCTGGTCCTCCAGTACCCCCAACCCTGGTCCTCCAGTACCCTCAACCCTGGTCCCCAACACCCTCAACCCTGGTCCCCAACACCCTCAACCCTGGTCCCCAACACCCTCAACCCTGGTCCTCCAGTACCCCCAACCCTGGTCCTCCAGTACCCCCAACCCTGGTCCTCCAGTACCCCCAACCCTGGTCCCCAACCCTGGTCCTCCATTACCCCCAACCCTGGTCCCCAACCCTGGTCCCCCAGTACCCCCAACCCTGGTCCCCCAGTACCCCCAACCCTGGTCCCCCGGTACCCCCAACCCCGGTCCTCCAGTACCCCCAAATCCTGCTTCCAAACTCTGGTCCTCCAGTACCCCCAACAGTGTTCCCCAACTCTGGTCCTCCAGTACCCCCAACAGTGTTCCCCAACCCTGGTCCTCCAGTACCCCCAACCCTGGACCTCCAGTACCCCCAACAGGGTTCCCCAACCCTGGACCCCCCAGTACCCCCAACCCTGGACCCCCCAGTACCCCCAACCCTGGTCCTCCAGTACCCCCAACCCTGGTCCTCCAGTACCCCCAACCCTGGTCCTCCAGTACCCCCAACCCTTGTCCCCCAGTACCCCCAACCCTGGTCCCCCAGTACCCCCAACCCTGGTCCCCCAGTACCCCCAACCCTGGTCCCCAACACCCTCAACCCTGGTCCTCCAGTACCCCCAACCCTGGTCCTCCAGTACCCCCAACCCTGGTCCTCCAGTACCCCCAACCCTGGTCCTCCAGTACCCCCAACCCTGGTCCTCCAGTACCCTCAACCCTGGTCCCCAACACCCTTAACCCTGGTCCCCAACACCCTCAACCCTGGTCCTCCAGTACCCCCAACCCTGGTCCTCCAGTACCCCCAACAGTGTTCCCCAACCCTGGTCCCCCAGTACCCCCAACCCTGGTCCCCAACACCCTCAACCCTGGTCCTCCAGTACCCCCAACCCTGGTCCTCCAGTACCCTCAACCCTGGTCCCCAACACCCTCAACCCTGGTCCCCAACACCCTCAACCCTGGTCCCCAACACCCTCAACCCTGGTCCTCCAGTACCCCCAACCCTGGTCCTCCAGTACCCCCAACCCTGGTCCTCCAGTACCCCCAACCCTGGTCCCCAACCCTGGTCCTCCATTACCCCCAACCCTGGTCCCCAACCCTGGTCCCCCAGTACCCCCAACCCTGGTCCCCCAGTACCCCCAACCCTGGTCCCCCGGTACCCCCAACCCCGGTCCTCCAGTACCCCCAAATCCTGCTTCCAAACTCTGGTCCTCCAGTACCCCCAACCCGGGGCCTCCAGTACCCCCAACAGTGTTCCCCAACTCTGGTCCTCCAGTACCCCCAACAGTGTTCCCCAACCCTGGTCCTCCAGTACCCCCAACCCTGGACCTCCAGTACCCCCAACAGGGTTCCCCAACCCTGGACCCCCCAGTACCCCCAACCCTGGACCCCCCAGTACCCCCAACCCTGGTCCTCCAGTACCCCCAACCCTGGTCCTCCAGTACCCCCAACCCTGGTCCTCCAGTACCCCAAACCCTGGTCCTCCAGTACCCCCAACCCTGGTCCCCAACACCCTCAACCCTGGTCCTCCAGTACCCCCAACCCTGGTCCTCCAGTACCCCCAACCCTGGTCCTCCAGTACCCCCAACCCTGGTCCTCCAGTACCCCCAACCCTGGTCCTCCAGTACCCTCAACCCTGGTCCCCAACACCCTTAACCCTGGTCCCCAACACCCTCAACCCTGGTCCTCCAGTACCCCCAACCCTGGTCCTCCAGTACCCCCAACAGTGTTCCCCAACCCTGGTCCTCCAGTACCCCCAACAGTGTTCCCCAACCCTGGTCCCCCAACAGAACACAGTTCATGGACGCATTTACCATTACATGGATGCATATACAATTCCATAGATACATATACAATTACTGTCAAGTTATCTAGGTGTTATAATTATTTCAGCTGTGCCCAAACTTGAAAACGGCTTGCTCAACACGTGAAGGATGAAAAGGGACAACTCAATTCCTTTTCAGTGTTTTATTATGGTTTTGATGCCATTTGTTGAATATGTTGAAACGGTTGATTTGTTGACTAGAGTAGTTGAATGACAGAGGAATAGGGAATAGGTTGATAACCATAAACAGAGAATAAACCTGCATTATTTTACACAATAAACAATGCATGACACAGCAACAAAGCATGGCTTTGAATAAAGTAAACGTTGAAACAATTTCATCTAGCACTTCAAGCAATTACTTCTGCAGTCAGAAAATATCCACAAAAAAGAAGTCACCACTCTTACCAGAGTTAAACATGTAAATTGTGCTAAGCACTGGATGCAACATAATAAATAATTCCAAACATTACATACCAGTTGCGTCTTTAGGGTTGAACAATGAGCTGTTTGTATGTTGAGGACCCAAGCAAAGCTAAGCCCAAACATTTTATACCCATTCTTATCTGCCAGGTGCGCATGTAAAAGTACTCCCTCCAGAAATCATGGCTCAATTTTTTAGTTCCACCCGTGTTTTTGGGTTATCTGCCCTCTTGAGGCCTGGAGTTCTTTAAAGGAAGAGCTGCCATTGTGCTCATGTTTTGAGTGTTCTGTTTTTTGACGCAACACCTCCCACTTGACCTCCTGGTTCTTGAACCCAAGGAGGTCACACGAACCTCGGTGTTGGGGCAGGTTCGATTTCAGCTATCAGGTTTTCCCTTCTTCAACAGGAAGTAAAACAATGATGCGTCTGACATCCCTATGAAGAACTGTAGCAGGTATTTTAGTTGAGAGTTTCTTTGACTTCTCTTGAGCTGCAAGGAACACGTCTCTTAGTGCATCTTCACACTCCCCGACAGTGAGTACAGCTTGTTTTGCTCTGGACCTCCAGTTTGTTGAAAGAGCATCCTCCCACTTTGGTTTATCTGAGGCTGAATTCTTGGTCAACATTTCTTTCCATCTCGTTGCGGCTCTCCAAACCCAGGCAATGACTCGGATCAGCCTGGTCAGACTGCTGAATTTCCTGATGTCAATCAGTTTGGTTACCGCAGAGCCGGCTGGTGATCTTCGGATCCGAGTCTTGGGTTCATCTGGGTTATTTTGCTGTGCATCACTCTGGTTTCTCTTGACCTGCGCTCTGGTCAGTGCTGCCGAGAAAGCTTTCCTTCAAAGTTTGTTTATGCCTTCCTTGGCATACGCAGCGATTTCTTTGGCTGACTTATGTGGCCACTCTTTCACAGGTTGCCTCAGGAATGCTGGTCCATCCTGCCACATGGAATCTTCCTGGAGGTCTTCTGGGGCTGCCCCTCTTGTTATGATGTCAGCACTGTTCAGGCCTCCTGGGATCCACCACCAGTCTTCTACGGATGTGGATTTCTGGATCTCTCCAACTCTATTCGCAAAGAAAGTTTGATATCCATAGCTGTCTCTCTGGATTGCTCCCAACACAGTTTGACTGTCCAGTAGATGGAGCCATCGTTCAATTTCTATTCGACTGTGCAATTTCTATTCGACGAGGTGAAGTCTGCAATCAAAGAAGCCGAGACTGCCTGTGATGGAGTTGCTCAAATACCTGTTATTGCTGTAAATAGAGATGGTTTCGAGCTACGGTGGGATGGTGCGAAGGCACAAGTCCAAGATGCAATCACAAGCCTAGCAGAGTGAGAGATGTGGATTCCAGTAGCATGTTGCTTCAAAAAACAGAACACTCAAAACATGAGCACAATGGCAGCTCTTCCTTAAAATAAATCCTGGCTCATTTTTTTAGTTCCACCCGTGTTTTTGTGTTATTTGCCCTCTTGAGGCCTGGAGTTCTTTAACGGAAGAGCTGGCATTGTGCTCATGTTTTGAGTGTTCTGTTTTTTGAGGCAACAGTACTATATACCTAGTCTGTTTTATGGCTCTAATCTGATAGTGGTAGTGAGGTGGTAGATGTCTAGTCTCATTTATGGCTATAATCTGATAGTGGTAATGGTGTGGTAGATGCCTAGTCTCCTTTATGACTCCAATCTGATAGTGGTAATGGGGTGGTAGATGTCTATTCTCCCTTATGGATCTAATCTGATAATGGAAGTGGGGTTGTAGATGTCTAGGCTCCCTTATGATTCAAATCTGATAGTGGTAGATGTCGAGTCTGCTTTATGGCTATAATCTGAAAGTGGTGGTGGGGTGGTAGATGTCTAGTCTCCCTTATGGCTCTAATGTGATAGTGGGGTGGTAGATGTCTAGTCTCCCTTTTGGCTCTAATCTGATAGTGGTAGATGTCTAGTCTGCTTTATGGCTATAATCTGATAGTGGGGTGTAGATGTCTAGTCTCCCTTATGGCTCTAATCTGATAATGGTATATATGCCTTGTTTACTTTATGGATCTAATTTGATAGTGTTAGTGGGGTGGTAGATGTCTAGTCTCCCTTATGGATCTAATCTGATAATGGAAGTGGGGTTGTAGATGTCTAGGCCTCCTTATGGTTCAAATCTTATAGTGGTAGCTGTGTGGTAGATGTCTAGTCTCCCTTATATGGTTCTAATCTGATAGTGGTAGTGGGGTGGTAGATGTCTAGACTCCCTTATGCCTCTAATCTGATAGTGGATTTGGGGTGGTAAAATGCCTAGTCTCTTTTATGGCTCTAATCTGATAGTGGTAGTGGGGTGGTAGATGTCTATTATCCATTATGGCTCTAATCTGATAGTGGATTTGGGGTGGTTGATGTCTAGTCTCCCTTATGGCTTTAATCTGATAGTGGTAATGGGGTAGAATCCTAATCTCCCTTATGGCTCTAATCTGATAGTGGATTTGGGGTGGTTGATGTCCAGTCTCCCTTACGGCTCTAATCTGATAGTGGTAATGGGGTGGTAGATATCTAGTCTCCCCTATGGCTCTACTGTGATAGTGGTAATGGGGTGGTAGACGTCTAGTCTCCCTTATGGCTCTAATGTGATAGTGGTAGTGGGGTGGTAGATGTCTAGTGTCCCTTATGGCTCTAATCTGATAGTGGTAATGGGGTGGTAGATGTCTAGTGTCCCTTATGACTCTAATGTGGTCGTGGGAATGAAGTGGTAGATGTCTAGCCTCCCTTATGGCTCTCATCTGATAGTGGTATATACCTAATCTGCTTTGTGGCTCTAATGTAATAGTGGTAGTGGGGTGGTAGATGTCTAGTCTCCCTTATGGCTCTATTCTGATAGTGATGGTGGGGTGGAAGATGTCTAGGCTCCCTTATGGCTCTAATCTGCTAGTGGATTTTGTGTGGTAGATGTCCATTCTCTCTTATGGCTCTAATCTGATAGTGGTAATGGGGTGGTTGATGTCTAGTCTCCCTTATGGTTCAAATCTGATAGTGGTAATGGGGTGGTAGATGTCTAGTCTCCTTTATGGCTCTAATCTGATAGTGGTAGTGGGGTGATAGATGTCTAGTCTCCCTTATGGTTCAAATCTGATAGTGGTAATGGGGTGGTAGAGTCTAGTCTCCCTTATGGTTCAAATCTGATAGTGGTAGTGGGGTGGTAGATGTCTAGTCTCCTTTATGGCTCTAATTTGATAGTGGTAATGGGGTGGTAGATGTCTAGTCTCCCTTATGGCTCTAATGTGATAGTGGGAATGAAGCGGTAGATATCTAGTCTCCCTTATTGCTCTAATCTGATAGTGGCATATACCTAGTCTGCTTTATGGCTCTAATCTGATAGTGGTAGTGGTGTGGTTGATGCCTAGTCTCCTTTATGGCTCTAATCTGATAGTGGTAATGGGGTGGTAGATGTATATTCTCCTTTATGGCTCTAATCTGATAGTGGTAATGGGGTGGTAGATGTCTAGTCTCCCTTATGGCTCTAATGTGATAGTGGGAATTAAGTGGTTGATGTCTAGTTTCCCTTAGGGCTCTAATCTGATAGTGGTAATGGGGTGGTAGATGTATATTCTCCCTTTAGGCTCTAATCTGATAGTTGATTTGGGGTGGTTGATGCCTAGTCTCCTTTATGGCCCTAATCTGATAGTGGTAATGGGGTGGTAGATGTCTAGTCTCCCTTATGGCTCTAATGTGATAGTGGTAGTGGGGTGGAAGATGCCTAGTCTCCCTTACGACTCTAATGTGATAGTGGGAAGAAAGTGGTAAATGTCTAGTCTCCCTTATGGCTCTAATCTGATAGTGGTGGTGGGGTGGTAAATGTATAGTCTCCTTTATGGCCCTAATCTGATAGTGGTAATGGGGTGGTAAATGTATATTCTCCCTTATGGCTCTAATGTGATAGTGGTAATGGGGTGGTAGATGTCTAGTCTCCCTTACGACTCTAATGTGATAGTGGGAAGAAAGTGGTAGATGTCTAGTCTCCCTTATGGCTTTAATCTGATAGTGGTATGTACCTAGTACGCTTTGTGGCTCTAATCTGATAGTGGTGGTGGGGTGGTAGATGTCTAGTATCACTTATGGCTCTAATCTGGTATTGGTAATGGGGTGGTAGATGTCTAGTCTCCTTTATGGCTCTAATCTGATAGTGGTATGTACCTAGTCTGCTTTGTGGCTCTAATCTGATAGTGATAATGGGATGGTAGATGTCTAGTCTCCTTTATGGCTCTAATCTAATAGTGGTAGTAGGGTGGTAGATGTCTAGTCTCCCTTATGGCTCTAATCTGATAGTGGTATGTACCTAGTCTGCTTTGTGGCTCTAATCTGATAGTGGTGGTGGGGTGGTAGATGTCTAGTCTCCCTTATGGCTCTAATGTAATAGTGGTAATGGGGTGGTAGATGTCTCCCTTATGGCTCTAATCTGATAGTGGTAATGGGGTTGTAGATGTCTAGTCTCCTTTATGGCTCTAATCTAATAGTGGTACTGGGGTGGTAGATGTCTAGTCTCCCTTATGGCCCTAATGTGATAGTGGGAATTAAGTGGTTGATGTCTAGTTTCCCTTAGGGCTCTAATCTGATAGTTGTAATGGGGTGGTAGATGTATATTCTCCCTTATGGCTCTAATCTGATAGTGGTAATGGGGTGGTAGATGTCTAGTCTCCCTTATCGCTCTAATGTGATAGTGGTAACGGGGTGGTAGATGTCTAGTCTCCCTTATGGCTCTAATGTGATAGTGGGAATTAAGTGGTTGATGTCTAGTTTCCCTTAGGGCTCTAATCTGATAGTGGTAATGGGGTGGTAGATGTATATTCTCCCTTATGGCTCTAATCTGATAGTGGTAATGGGGTGGTAGATGTATATTCTCCCTTTAGTCTCTAATCTGATAGTGGATTTGGTGTGGTTGATGCCTAGTCTCATTTATGGCCCTAATCTGATAGTGATAATGGGGTGGTAGATGTCTAGTCTCCCTTATGGTTCAAATCTGATAGTGGTAATGGGGTGGTAGATGTCTAGACTCCCTTATGGCTTTAATGTGATAGTGGTAGTGGGGTGGTAGATGTCTCGTCTCCCTTATGGCTCTAATCTGATAGTGGTAGTGGGGTGGTAGATGTCTAGTCTCCCTTATGGCTCTAATCTGATAGTGGTAATGGGGTGGTAGATGTCTAGTCTCCCTTATAGTTCAAATCTGATAGTGGTAATGGGGTGGTAGATGTCTAGACTCCCTTATGGCTTTAATGTGATAGTGGTAGTGGGGTGGTAGATGTCTCGTCTCCCTTATGGCTCTAATCTGATAGTGGTAGTGGGGTGGTAGATGTCTAGACTATTTATGGCTCTAATCTGATAGTGGTAGTGGGGTGGTAGATGTCTAGACTATTTATGGCTTTAATCTGATAGTGGTCACCCAGTACCCCCAACCCTGGTCCTCCAGTACCCCCAACCCTGGTCCCCAACCCTGGTAATCCAGTACCCCCAACCCTGGTCCCCAACCCTGGTCCTCCAGTACCCCCAACCCTGGTACCCAACCCTGGTCCTCCAGTACCCTCAACCCTGGTCCCCAACACCCTCAACCCTGGTCCCCAACACCCTCAACCCTGGTCCCCCAGTACCTCCAACCCTGGACCTCCAGTACCCCCAACCCTGGACCTTCAGTACCCCCAACCCTGGACCTCCAGTACCCCCAACAGTGTTCCCCAACTCTGGTCCTCCAGTACCCCCAACCCTTGTCCCCAACCCTGGTCCTCCAGTACCCCCAACCCTGGTACCCAACCCTGGTCCTCCAGTACCCCCAACCCTGGTCCCCAACCCTGGTAATCCAGTACCCCCAACCCTGGTCCCCAACCCTGGTCCTCCAGTACCCCCAACCCTGGTACCCAACCCTGGTCCTCCAGTACCCCCAACCCTGGTCCCCAACACCCTCAACCCTGGTCCTCCAGTACCCTCAACCCTGGTCCCCAACACCCTCAACCCTGGTCCCCAACACCCTCAACCCTGGTCCCCCAGTACCTCCAACCCTGGACCTCCAGTACCCCCAACCCTGGACCTTCAGTACCCCCAACCCTGGACCTCCAGTACCCCCAACAGTGTTCCCCAACTCTGGTCCTCCAGTACCCCCAACCCTGTTCCCCAACCCTGGTACCCAACCCTGGTCCTCCAGTACCCCCAACCCTGGTCCCCAACCCTGGTCCTCCATTACCCCCAACCCTGGTCCCCAACCCTGGTCACCCAGTACCCCCAACCCTGGTCCCCCAGTACCCCCAACCCTGGTCCCCCAGTACCCCCAACTCTGGTCCTCCAGTACCCCCAACTCTGGTCCTCCAGTACCCCCAACCCTGGTCCTCCAGTACCCCCAACCCTGGTCCTCCAGTACCCCCAACCCTGATCCTCCAGTACCCCCAACCCTGGTCCCCAACCCTGGTCCCCAACCCTGGTCCTCCAGTACCCCCAACCCTGGTCCCCAACCCTGGTCCTCCAGTACCCCCAACCCTGGTACCCAACCCTGGTCCTCCAGTACCCCCAACCCTGGTACCCAACCCTGGTCCTCCAGTACCCCCAACCCTGGTCCCCAACCCTGGTCCCCAACCCTGCTCCCCAACACCCTCAACCCTGGTCCTCCAGTACCCTCAACCCTGGTCCCCAACACCCCCAACCCTGGTCCTCAACACCCTCAACTCTGGTCCTCCAGTACCCTCAACCCTGGTCCTCCAGTACCCCCAACCCTGGTCCCCAACCCTGGTCCCCAACCCTGGTCCCCAACACCCCAACCCTGGTCCTCCAGTACCCCCAACACTGGTCCTCCAGTACTCCCAACCCTGGTCCTCAACACCCTCAACCCTGGTCCTCCAGTACCCTCAACCCTGGTCCCCAACACCCTCAACCCTGGTCCCCAACACCCTCAACCCTGGTCCTCCAGTACCTCCAACCCTGGTCCTCCAGTACCTCCAACCCTGGACCTCCAGTACCCCCAACCCTGGACCTTCAGTACCCCCAACCCTGGACCTCCAGTACCCCCAACCCTGGACCTCCATTACCCCCAACCCTGGTCCCCAACCCTGGTCACCCAGTACCCCCAACCCTGGTCCCCCAGTACCCCCAACCCTGGTCCCCCAGTACCCCCAACTCTGGTCCTCCAGTACCCCCAACCCTGGTCCTCCAGTACCCCCAACCCTGATCCTCCAGTACCCCCAACCCTGGTCCTCCAGTACCCCCAACCCTGGTCCCCAACCCTGGTCCCCAACCCTGGTCCTCCAGTACCCCCAACCCTGGTCCCCAACCCTGGTCCTCCAGTACCCCCAACCCTGGTACCCAACCCTGGTCCTCCAGTACCCCCAACCCTGGTACCCAACCCTGGTCCTCCAGTACCCCCAACCCTGGTCCCCAACCCTGGTCCCCAACCCTGCTCCCCAACACCCTCAACCCTGGTCCTCCAGTACCCTCAACCCTGGTCCCCAACCCTGGTCCTCCAGTACCCCCAACCCTGGTACCCAACCCTGGTCCTCCAGTACCCCCAACCCTGGTCCCCAACCCTGGTCCTCCATTACCCCCAACCCTGGTCCCCAACCCTGGTCACCCAGTACCCCCAACCCTGGTCCCCCAGTACCCCCAACCCTGGTCCTCCAGTACCCCCAACCCTGGTCCTCCAGTACCCCCAACCCTGGTCCCCAACCCTGGTCCCCAACCCTGGTCCCCAACCCTGGTCCTCCAACCCTGGTCCCCAACCCTGGTCCTCCAGTACCCCCAACCCTGGTCCCCAACCCTGGTCCTCCAGTACCCCCAACCCTGGTACCCAACCCTGGTCCTCCAGTACCCCCAACCCTGGTCCCCAACCCTGGTCCCCAACACCCTCAACCCTGTTCCTCCAGTACCCTCAACCCTGGTCCCCAACACACCCAACCCTGGTCCTCCAGTACTCCCAACCCTGGTCCTCCAGTACTCCCAACCCTGGTCCCCAACACCCTCAACCCTGGTCCTCCAGTACCCTCAACCCTGGTCCCCAACACCCCCAACCCTGGTCCTCCAGTACCCCCAACCCTGGTCCTCCAGTACCCCAACCCTGGTCCTCCAGTACTCCCAACCCTGGTCCCCAACACCCTCATCCCTGGTCCTCAACACCCTCAACCCTGGTCCTCAACACCCTCAACCCTGGTCCTCCAGTACCCTCAACCCTGGTCCCCAACACCCTCAACCCTGGTCCCCAACACCCTCAACCCTGGTCCTCCAGTACCTCCAACCCTGGACCTCCAGTACCCCCAACCCTGGACCTTCAGTACCCCCAACCCTGGACCTCCAGTACCCCCAACAGTGTTCCCCAACTCTGGTCCTCCAGTACCCCCAACCCTTGTCCCCAACCCTGGTCCTCCAGTACCCTCAACCCTGGTCCCCAACCCTGGTCCCCCAGTACCCCCAACCCTGGTCCCCCAGTACCCCCAATCCTGGTCCCCCAGTACCCCCAACTCTGGTCCTCCAGTACCCCCAACCCTGGTCCTCCAGTACCCCCAACTCTGGTCCTCCATTACCCCCAACCCTGGTCCCCAACCCTGGTCCCCCAGTACCCCCAACCCTGGTCCCCCAGTACCCCCAACCCTGGTCCCCCAGTACCCCCAACTCTGGTCCTCCAGTACCCCCAACCCTGGTCCTCCAGTACCCCCAACCCTGATCCTCCAGTACCCCCAACTCTGGTCCTCCAGTACCCCCAACCCTGGTCCTCCAGTACCCCCAACCCTGGACCTCCAGTACCCCCAACAGGGTTCCCAAACTCTGGTCCCCCAACCCGGGGTCTCCTGTACCCCCAAACCCGGTCCTCCAGTACCCCCAAATCCTGCTTCCAAACTCTGGTCCTCCAGTACCCCCAACCCGGGGCCTCCAGTACCCCCAACAGTGTTCCCCAACTCTGGTCCTCCAGTACCCCCAACAGTGTTCCCCAACTCTGGTCCTCCAGTACCCCCAACCCTGGACCTCCAGTACCCCCAAAAGGGTTCCCCAACTCTGGTCCTCCAGTACCCCCGACCCTGGTCCTCCAGTACCCCCGACCCTGGTCCTCCAGTACCCCCGACCCTGGTCCTCCAGTACCCCCGACCCTGGTCCCCAACACCCTCGACCCTTGTCCTCCAGTACCCCCAACCCTGGTCCTCCAGTACCCCCAACCCTGGTCCTCCAGTACCCTCAACCCTGGTCCTCCAGTACCCCCAACCCTGGTCCCCAACACCCTCAACCCTGGTCCCCTACACCCTCAACCCTGGTCCCCAACACCCTCAACCCTGGTCCTCCAGAACCCTCAACCCTGGTCCTCCAGTACCCTCAACCCTGGTCCCCAACACCCTCAACCCTGGTCCCCAACACCCTCAACCCTGGTCCTCCAGTACCCCCAACCCTGGTCCCCAACACCCCCAACCCTGGACCTCCAGTACCCCCAACCCTGGACCTCCAGTACCCCCAACCCTGGACCTTCAGTACCCCCAACCCTGGAACTCCAGTACCCCCAACCCTGGACCTCCAGTACCCCCAACCCTGGACCTCCAGTACCCCCAACAGGGTTCCCCAACCCTGGTCCTCCAGTACTCCCAACCCTGGTCCCCAACACCCTCAACCCTGGTCCTCCAGTACCCTCAACCCTGGTCCCCAACACACCCAACCCTGGTCCTCCAGTACCCCCAACCCTGGTCCTCCAGTACCCCCAACCCTGGTCCCCAACACCCTCAACCCTGGTCCCCAACACCCTCAACCCTGGTCCTCCAGTACCTCCAACCCTGGACCTCCAGTACCCCCAACCCTGGACCTTCAGTACCCCCAACTCTGGACCTCCAGTACCCCCAACAGTGTTCCCCAACTCTGGTCCTCCAGTACCCCCAACCTTTGTCCCCAACCCTGGTCCCCAACCCTGGTCCTCCAGTACCCCCAACCCTGGTCCCCAACCCAGGTCCTCCAGTACCCCCAACCCTGGTCCTCCATTACCCCCAACCCTGGTCCCCAACCCTGGTCCCCCAGTACCCCCAACCCTGGTCCCCCCAGTACCCCCAACTCTGGTCCTCCAGTACCCCCAACCCTGGTCCCCAACACCGGTCCTCCAGTACCCCCAACCCTGGACCTCCAGTACCCACAACAGGGTTCCCCAACCCTGGACCCCCCAGTACCCCCAACTCTGGTCCTCCAGTACCCCCAACCCTGGACCTCCAGTACCCCCAACAGGGTTCCCCAACCCTGGACCCCCCAGTACCCCCAACCCTGGTCCCCAACACCCCCAACTCTGGTCCTCCAGTACCCCCAACCCTGGACCTCCAGTACCCACAACAGGGTTCCCCAACCCTGGACCCCCCAGTACCCCCAACTCTGGACCTCCAGTACCCCCAACCCTGGACCTCCAGTACCCCCAACCCCCAACCCTGGACCTCCAGTACCCCCAACTCTGGTCCTCCAGTACCCCCAACAGTGTTCCCCAACTCTGGTCCTCCAGTACCCCCAACAGTGTTCCCCAACTCTGGTCCTCCAGTACCCCCAACCCTGGACCTCCAGTACCCCCAACAGGGTTCCCCAACCCTGGACCCCCCAGTACCCCCAACTCTGTTCCTCCAGTACCCCCAACCCTGGACCCCCCAGTACCCCCAACTCTGGTCCTCCAGTACCCCCAACCCTGGTCCTCCAGTATCCCCAACCCTGGTCCTCCAGTACCCTCAACCCTGGTCCCCAACACCCTCAACCCTGGTCCCCAACACCCTCAACCCTGGTCCTCCAGTACCCCCAACCCTGGTCCTCCAGTACCCCCAACCCTGGTCCCCAACCCTGGTCCTCCATTACCCCCAACCCTGGTCCCCAACCCTGGTCCCCCAGTACCCCCAACCCTGGTCCCCCGGTACCCCCAACCCGGGGCCTCCAGTACCCCCAACAGTGTTCCCCAACTCTGGTCCTCCAGTACCCCCAACAGTGTTCCCCAACTCTGGTCCTCCAGTACCCCCAACCCTGGACCTCCAGTACCCCCAACAGGGTTCCCCAACCCTGGACCCCCCAGTACCCCCAACTCTGGTCCTCCAGTACCCCCAACCCTGGACCCCCCAGTACCCCCAACCCTGGTCCTCCAGTACCCCCAACCCTGGTCCTCCAGTACCCCCAACCCTGGTCCTCCAGTACCCCCAACCCTGGTCCCCCAGTACCCCCAACCCTGGTCCCCAACTACCCCCAACCCTGGTCCCCAACACCCTCAACCCTGGTCCCCAACACCCTCAACCCTGGTCCCCAACACCCTCAACCCTGGTCCCCAACACCCTCAACCCTGGTCCTCCAGTACCCCCAACCCTGGTCCTCCAGTACCCCCAACCCTGGTCCTCCAGTACCCCCAACCCTGGTCCCCAACCCTGGTCCTCCATTACCCCCAACCCTGGTCCCCAACCCTGGTCCCCCAGTACCCCCAACCCTGGTCCCCCAGTACCCCCAACCCTGGTCCCCCGGTACCCCCAACCCCGGTCCTCCAGTACCCCCAAATCCTGCTTCCAAACTCTGGTCCTCCAGTACCCCCAACAGTGTTCCCCAACTCTGGTCCTCCAGTACCCCCAACAGTGTTCCCCAACCCTGGTCCTCCAGTACCCCCAACCCTGGACCTCCAGTACCCCCAACAGGGTTCCCCAACCCTGGACCCCCCAGTACCCCCAACCCTGGACCCCCCAGTACCCCCAACCCTGGTCCTCCAGTACCCCCAACCCTGGTCCTCCAGTACCCCCAACCCTGGTCCTCCAGTACCCCCAACCCTTGTCCCCCAGTACCCCCAACCCTGGTCCCCCAGTACCCCCAACCCTGGTCCCCCAGTACCCCCAACCCTGGTCCCCAACACCCTCAACCCTGGTCCTCCAGTACCCCCAACCCTGGTCCTCCAGTACCCCCAACCCTGGTCCTCCAGTACCCCCAACCCTGGTCCTCCAGTACCCCCAACCCTGGTCCTCCAGTACCCTCAACCCTGGTCCCCAACACCCTTAACCCTGGTCCCCAACACCCTCAACCCTGGTCCTCCAGTACCCCCAACCCTGGTCCTCCAGTACCCCCAACAGTGTTCCCCAACCCTGGTCCCCCAGTACCCCCAACCCTGGTCCCCAACACCCTCAACCCTGGTCCTCCAGTACCCCCAACCCTGGTCCTCCAGTACCCTCAACCCTGGTCCCCAACACCCTCAACCCTGGTCCCCAACACCCTCAACCCTGGTCCCCAACACCCTCAACCCTGGTCCTCCAGTACCCCCAACCCTGGTCCTCCAGTACCCCCAACCCTGGTCCTCCAGTACCCCCAACCCTGGTCCCCAACCCTGGTCCTCCATTACCCCCAACCCTGGTCCCCAACCCTGGTCCCCCAGTACCCCCAACCCTGGTCCCCCAGTACCCCCAACCCTGGTCCCCCGGTACCCCCAACCCCGGTCCTCCAGTACCCCCAAATCCTGCTTCCAAACTCTGGTCCTCCAGTACCCCCAACCCGGGGCCTCCAGTACCCCCAACAGTGTTCCCCAACTCTGGTCCTCCAGTACCCCCAACAGTGTTCCCCAACCCTGGTCCTCCAGTACCCCCAACCCTGGACCTCCAGTACCCCCAACAGGGTTCCCCAACCCTGGACCCCCCAGTACCCCCAACCCTGGACCCCCCAGTACCCCCAACCCTGGTCCTCCAGTACCCCCAACCCTGGTCCTCCAGTACCCCCAACCCTGGTCCTCCAGTACCCCAAACCCTGGTCCTCCAGTACCCCCAACCCTGGTCCCCCAGTACCCCCAACCCTGGTCCCCAACACCCTCAACCCTGGTCCTCCAGTACCCCCAACCCTGGTCCTCCAGTACCCCCAACCCTGGTCCTCCAGTACCCCCAACCCTGGTCCTCCAGTACCCCCAACCCTGGTCCTCCAGTACCCTCAACCCTGGTCCCCAACACCCTTAACCCTGGTCCCCAACACCCTCAACCCTGGTCCTCCAGTACCCCCAACCCTGGTCCTCCAGTACCCCCAACAGTGTTCCCCAACCCTGGTCCTCCAGTACCCCCAACAGTGTTCCCCAACCCTGGTCCCCCAACAGAACACAGTTCATGGACGCATTTACCATTACATGGATGCATATACAATTCCATAGATACATATACAATTACTGTCAAGTTATCTAGGTGTTATAATTATTTCAGCTGTGCCCAAACTTGAAAACGGCTTGCTCAACACGTGAAGGATGAAAAGGGACAACTCAATTCCTTTTCAGTGTTTTATTATGGTTTTGATGCCATTTGTTGAATATGTTGAAACGGTTGATTTGTTGACTAGAGTAGTTGAATGACAGAGGAATAGGGAATAGGTTGATAACCATAAACAGAGAATAAACCTGCATTATTTTACACAATAAACAATGCATGACACAGCAACAAAGCATGGCTTTGAATAAAGTAAACGTTGAAACAATTTCATCTAGCACTTCAAGCAATTACTTCTGCAGTCAGAAAATATCCACAAAAAAGAAGTCACCACTCTTACCAGAGTTAAACATGTAAATTGTGCTAAGCACTGGATGCAACATAATAAATAATTCCAAACATTACATACCAGTTGCGTCTTTAGGGTTGAACAATGAGCTGTTTGTATGTTGAGGACCCAAGCAAAGCTAAGCCCAAACATTTTATACCCATTCTTATCTGCCAGGTGCGCATGTAAAAGTACTCCCTCCAGAAATCATGGCTCAATTTTTTAGTTCCACCCGTGTTTTTGGGTTATCTGCCCTCTTGAGGCCTGGAGTTCTTTAAAGGAAGAGCTGCCATTGTGCTCATGTTTTGAGTGTTCTGTTTTTTGACGCAACACCTCCCACTTGACCTCCTGGTTCTTGAACCCAAGGAGGTCACACGAACCTCGGTGTTGGGGCAGGTTCGATTTCAGCTATCAGGTTTTCCCTTCTTCAACAGGAAGTAAAACAATGATGCGTCTGACATCCCTATGAAGAACTGTAGCAGGTATTTTAGTTGAGAGTTTCTTTGACTTCTCTTGAGCTGCAAGGAACACGTCTCTTAGTGCATCTTCACACTCCCCGACAGTGAGTACAGCTTGTTTTGCTCTGGACCTCCAGTTTGTTGAAAGAGCATCCTCCCACTTTGGTTTATCTGAGGCTGAATTCTTGGTCAACATTTCTTTCCATCTCGTTGCGGCTCTCCAAACCCAGGCAATGACTCGGATCAGCCTGGTCAGACTGCTGAATTTCCTGATGTCAATCAGTTTGGTTACCGCAGAGCCGGCTGGTGATCTTCGGATCCGAGTCTTGGGTTCATCTGGGTTATTTTGCTGTGCATCACTCTGGTTTCTCTTGACCTGCGCTCTGGTCAGTGCTGCCGAGAAAGCTTTCCTTCAAAGTTTGTTTATGCCTTCCTTGGCATACGCAGCGATTTCTTTGGCTGACTTATGTGGCCACTCTTTCACAGGTTGCCTCAGGAATGCTGGTCCATCCTGCCACATGGAATCTTCCTGGAGGTCTTCTGGGGCTGCCCCTCTTGTTATGATGTCAGCACTGTTCAGGCCTCCTGGGATCCACCACCAGTCTTCTACGGATGTGGATTTCTGGATCTCTCCAACTCTATTCGCAAAGAAAGTTTGATATCCATAGCTGTCTCTCTGGATTGCTCCCAACACAGTTTGACTGTCCAGTAGATGGAGCCATCGTTCAATTTCTATTCGACTGTGCAATTTCTATTCGACGAGGTGAAGTCTGCAATCAAAGAAGCCGAGACTGCCTGTGATGGAGTTGCTCAAATACCTGTTATTGCTGTAAATAGAGATGGTTTCGAGCTACGGTGGGATGGTGCGAAGGCACAAGTCCAAGATGCAATCACAAGCCTAGCAGAGTGAGAGATGTGGATTCCAGTAGCATGTTGCTTCAAAAAACAGAACACTCAAAACATGAGCACAATGGCAGCTCTTCCTTAAAATAAATCCTGGCTCATTTTTTTAGTTCCACCCGTGTTTTTGTGTTATTTGCCCTCTTGAGGCCTGGAGTTCTTTAACGGAAGAGCTGGCATTGTGCTCATGTTTTGAGTGTTCTGTTTTTTGAGGCAACAGTACTATATACCTAGTCTGTTTTATGGCTCTAATCTGATAGTGGTAGTGAGGTGGTAGATGTCTAGTCTCATTTATGGCTATAATCTGATAGTGGTAATGGTGTGGTAGATGCCTAGTCTCCTTTATGACTCCAATCTGATAGTGGTAATGGGGTGGTAGATGTCTATTCTCCCTTATGGATCTAATCTGATAATGGAAGTGGGGTTGTAGATGTCTAGGCTCCCTTATGATTCAAATCTGATAGTGGTAGATGTCGAGTCTGCTTTATGGCTATAATCTGAAAGTGGTGGTGGGGTGGTAGATGTCTAGTCTCCCTTATGGCTCTAATGTGATAGTGGGGTGGTAGATGTCTAGTCTCCCTTTTGGCTCTAATCTGATAGTGGTAGATGTCTAGTCTGCTTTATGGCTATAATCTGATAGTGGGGTGTAGATGTCTAGTCTCCCTTATGGCTCTAATCTGATAATGGTATATATGCCTTGTTTACTTTATGGATCTAATTTGATAGTGTTAGTGGGGTGGTAGATGTCTAGTCTCCCTTATGGATCTAATCTGATAATGGAAGTGGGGTTGTAGATGTCTAGGCCTCCTTATGGTTCAAATCTTATAGTGGTAGCTGTGTGGTAGATGTCTAGTCTCCCTTATATGGTTCTAATCTGATAGTGGTAGTGGGGTGGTAGATGTCTAGACTCCCTTATGCCTCTAATCTGATAGTGGATTTGGGGTGGTAAAATGCCTAGTCTCTTTTATGGCTCTAATCTGATAGTGGTAGTGGGGTGGTAGATGTCTATTATCCATTATGGCTCTAATCTGATAGTGGATTTGGGGTGGTTGATGTCTAGTCTCCCTTATGGCTTTAATCTGATAGTGGTAATGGGGTAGAATCCTAATCTCCCTTATGGCTCTAATCTGATAGTGGATTTGGGGTGGTTGATGTCCAGTCTCCCTTACGGCTCTAATCTGATAGTGGTAATGGGGTGGTAGATATCTAGTCTCCCCTATGGCTCTACTGTGATAGTGGTAATGGGGTGGTAGACGTCTAGTCTCCCTTATGGCTCTAATGTGATAGTGGTAGTGGGGTGGTAGATGTCTAGTGTCCCTTATGGCTCTAATCTGATAGTGGTAATGGGGTGGTAGATGTCTAGTGTCCCTTATGACTCTAATGTGGTCGTGGGAATGAAGTGGTAGATGTCTAGCCTCCCTTATGGCTCTCATCTGATAGTGGTATATACCTAATCTGCTTTGTGGCTCTAATGTAATAGTGGTAGTGGGGTGGTAGATGTCTAGTCTCCCTTATGGCTCTATTCTGATAGTGATGGTGGGGTGGAAGATGTCTAGGCTCCCTTATGGCTCTAATCTGCTAGTGGATTTTGTGTGGTAGATGTCCATTCTCTCTTATGGCTCTAATCTGATAGTGGTAATGGGGTGGTTGATGTCTAGTCTCCCTTATGGTTCAAATCTGATAGTGGTAATGGGGTGGTAGATGTCTAGTCTCCTTTATGGCTCTAATCTGATAGTGGTAGTGGGGTGATAGATGTCTAGTCTCCCTTATGGTTCAAATCTGATAGTGGTAATGGGGTGGTAGAGTCTAGTCTCCCTTATGGTTCAAATCTGATAGTGGTAGTGGGGTGGTAGATGTCTAGTCTCCTTTATGGCTCTAATTTGATAGTGGTAATGGGGTGGTAGATGTCTAGTCTCCCTTATGGCTCTAATGTGATAGTGGGAATGAAGCGGTAGATATCTAGTCTCCCTTATTGCTCTAATCTGATAGTGGCATATACCTAGTCTGCTTTATGGCTCTAATCTGATAGTGGTAGTGGTGTGGTTGATGCCTAGTCTCCTTTATGGCTCTAATCTGATAGTGGTAATGGGGTGGTAGATGTATATTCTCCTTTATGGCTCTAATCTGATAGTGGTAATGGGGTGGTAGATGTCTAGTCTCCCTTATGGCTCTAATGTGATAGTGGGAATTAAGTGGTTGATGTCTAGTTTCCCTTAGGGCTCTAATCTGATAGTGGTAATGGGGTGGTAGATGTATATTCTCCCTTTAGGCTCTAATCTGATAGTTGATTTGGGGTGGTTGATGCCTAGTCTCCTTTATGGCCCTAATCTGATAGTGGTAATGGGGTGGTAGATGTCTAGTCTCCCTTATGGCTCTAATGTGATAGTGGTAGTGGGGTGGAAGATGCCTAGTCTCCCTTACGACTCTAATGTGATAGTGGGAAGAAAGTGGTAAATGTCTAGTCTCCCTTATGGCTCTAATCTGATAGTGGTGGTGGGGTGGTAAATGTATAGTCTCCTTTATGGCCCTAATCTGATAGTGGTAATGGGGTGGTAAATGTATATTCTCCCTTATGGCTCTAATGTGATAGTGGTAATGGGGTGGTAGATGTCTAGTCTCCCTTACGACTCTAATGTGATAGTGGGAAGAAAGTGGTAGATGTCTAGTCTCCCTTATGGCTTTAATCTGATAGTGGTATGTACCTAGTACGCTTTGTGGCTCTAATCTGATAGTGGTGGTGGGGTGGTAGATGTCTAGTATCACTTATGGCTCTAATCTGGTATTGGTAATGGGGTGGTAGATGTCTAGTCTCCTTTATGGCTCTAATCTGATAGTGGTATGTACCTAGTCTGCTTTGTGGCTCTAATCTGATAGTGATAATGGGATGGTAGATGTCTAGTCTCCTTTATGGCTCTAATCTAATAGTGGTAGTAGGGTGGTAGATGTCTAGTCTCCCTTATGGCTCTAATCTGATAGTGGTATGTACCTAGTCTGCTTTGTGGCTCTAATCTGATAGTGGTGGTGGGGTGGTAGATGTCTAGTCTCCCTTATGGCTCTAATGTAATAGTGGTAATGGGGTGGTAGATGTCTCCCTTATGGCTCTAATCTGATAGTGGTAATGGGGTTGTAGATGTCTAGTCTCCTTTATGGCTCTAATCTAATAGTGGTACTGGGGTGGTAGATGTCTAGTCTCCCTTATGGCCCTAATGTGATAGTGGGAATTAAGTGGTTGATGTCTAGTTTCCCTTAGGGCTCTAATCTGATAGTTGTAATGGGGTGGTAGATGTATATTCTCCCTTATGGCTCTAATCTGATAGTGGTAATGGGGTGGTAGATGTCTAGTCTCCCTTATCGCTCTAATGTGATAGTGGTAACGGGGTGGTAGATGTCTAGTCTCCCTTATGGCTCTAATGTGATAGTGGGAATTAAGTGGTTGATGTCTAGTTTCCCTTAGGGCTCTAATCTGATAGTGGTAATGGGGTGGTAGATGTATATTCTCCCTTATGGCTCTAATCTGATAGTGGTAATGGGGTGGTAGATGTATATTCTCCCTTTAGTCTCTAATCTGATAGTGGATTTGGTGTGGTTGATGCCTAGTCTCATTTATGGCCCTAATCTGATAGTGATAATGGGGTGGTAGATGTCTAGTCTCCCTTATGGTTCAAATCTGATAGTGGTAATGGGGTGGTAGATGTCTAGACTCCCTTATGGCTTTAATGTGATAGTGGTAGTGGGGTGGTAGATGTCTCGTCTCCCTTATGGCTCTAATCTGATAGTGGTAGTGGGGTGGTAGATGTCTAGTCTCCCTTATGGCTCTAATCTGATAGTGGTAATGGGGTGGTAGATGTCTAGTCTCCCTTATAGTTCAAATCTGATAGTGGTAATGGGGTGGTAGATGTCTAGACTCCCTTATGGCTTTAATGTGATAGTGGTAGTGGGGTGGTAGATGTCTCGTCTCCCTTATGGCTCTAATCTGATAGTGGTAGTGGGGTGGTAGATGTCTAGACTATTTATGGCTCTAATCTGATAGTGGTAGTGGGGTGGTAGATGTCTAGACTATTTATGGCTTTAATCTGATAGTGGTAGTGGGGTGGTAGATGTCTAGACTATTTATGGCTTTAATCTGATAGTGGTAATGGGGTGGTAGATGTCTAGTCTCGTTTATGGTTCCAATCTGATATTGGTAGTGGGGTGGTAGATGACTAGTCTCATTTATGGTTCTAATCTGAAAGTGGTATATGCCTTGTCTGCTTTATGGCACTAATCTGATAGTGGTAGTGGGGTGGTAGATGTCTCTTATCCATTATCACTCTAATCTGATAGTGGATTTGGGGTGGTAGATGTCAAGTCTCCCTTATGGCTCTAATCTTATATTGGTAGTTTTTGTGGTAGATGTCTATTCTCCCTTTCGGCTCTAATCTGATAGTGGTAGTGGGGTGGTAGATGTCAAGTGTCCCTTATGGCTCCAATCTGATAGTGCTAATGGGGTGCTAGATGTCTAGTCTCCCTTATTGGTCTATTCTGATTGTGGTAGTGGAGTGGTAGATGTCTAGACTCCCTTATGGTTCTAATCTGATAGTGGTAGTGGGGTGGTAGATGTCTAGCCTTCCTTATGGCTCTAATGTGATAGTGGTAATGGGGTGGTAGATGTCTAGTCTCCCTTATGGCTCTAATTTGATAGTGGGAATGAAGTGGTATATGTCTAGTCTCCCTTATGGCTCTAATTTGATAGTGGGAATGAAGTGGTAGATGTCTAGTCTCCCTTATGGCTCTAATCTGATAGTGGTAATGGGGTTGTAGATGTCTATACCATTTATGGGTCTATTCAGATAATGGTAATGGGGTGGTAGATGTCAAGTGTCCCTTATGGCTCCAATCTGATAGTGCTAACGGGGTGGTAGTTGTCTAGTCTCCCTTATTGGTCTAATCTGATAGTGGAGTGGTAGATGTCTAGACTCCCTTATGGTTCTAATCTGATAGTGGTAGTGGGGTTGTAGATGTCTAGACTCCCTTATGGCTCTAATCTGATAGTGGTAGTTTTTGTGGTAGATGTCTATTCTCCCTTTCGGCTCTAATCTGATAGTGGTAGTGGGGTGGTAGATGTATAGTCTCCCTAATGGCTCTATTCTGATAGTGGTAATGGGGTGGTAGATGTCTAGTCTCCCCTATGGCTCTAATCTGATAGTGGTAATGAAGTGGTAGATGTCTAGTCTCCCTAATGGCTCTATTCTGATAGTGGTAATGGGGTGGTAGATGTCTAGTCTCCCTTATTGGTCTAATCTGATAGTGGTAGTGGAGTGGTAGATGTATAGTCTCCCTAATGGCTCTATTCTGATAGTGGTAATGGGGTGGTAGATGTCTAGTCTCCCCTATGGCTCTAATCTGATAGTGGTAATGAAGTGGTAGATGTATAGTCTCCCTAATGGCTCTATTCTGATAGTGGTAATGGGGTGGTAGATGTCTAGTCTCCCTTATGGCTCTAATCTGATATTGGTAATGGGGTTGTAGATGTCTAGACTATTTTTAGCTCTATTCTGATAGTGGTAACGGGGTGGTAGATATCTAGTCTCCTTTATGGCTCTAATCTTATAGTGGTAGTGGGCTGGTAGATGTCTAGTCTCCCTTTTGGCTCTAATCTGATAGTGGTAATGGGGTGGAAGATGTCTAGTCTCATTTATGGTTCTAATCTGAAAGTGGTATATGCCTTGTCTGCTTTATGGCACTAATCTGATAGTGGTAGTGGGGTGGTAGATGTCTCTTATCAATTATGGGTCTAATCTGATAGTGGATTTGGGGTGGTAGATGTCTAGTCTCCCTTATGGCTCTAATCAGATGGTGGTAGTGGGGTGGTAGATGTCTCATCTCCTTTATGGTTCTAATCTGACAGTGGTAGTGGGGTGGTAGATGTCTAGTCTCCCTTTTGGCTCTAATCTGATAGTGGTAGATGCCTCGTCTGCTTTTAGGTTTTAATGTGATAGTGGTAGTGGGGTGGTAGATGTCTCTTATCAATTATGGCTCTAATCTGATAGTGGATTTGGGGTGGTAGATGTCTAGTCTCCCTTATGGCTCTAATCAGATGGTGGTAGTGGGGTGGTAGATGTCTCGTCTCCTTTATGGTTCTAATCTGATAGTGGTAGTGCGCTGGTAGATGTCTAGTCTCCCTTATGACTATCAGCTGATATCTCAAAGTGCTGTACAGAAACCCAGCCTAAAACCCCAAACAGCAAGCAATGCAGGTGTAGAAGCACGGTGGCTAGGAAAAACTCCCTAGAAAGGAACCAGGCTATGTGGGGTGGCCAGTCCTCTTCTGGCTGTGCCGGGTGGAGATTATAACAGAACATGGCCAAGATGTTCAAATGTTCATAAATGACCAGCATGGTCCAATAATAATAAGGCAGAACAGTTAAAACTGGAGTAGCAGCACGGCCAGGTGGACTGGGGACAGCAAGGAGTCATCATGTCAGGTAGTCCTGAGGCATGGTCCTAGGGCTCAGGTCAGTTGAAACTGGAATAGGGTTCTGTTCTAAAGTAGTGCACTATACAGGGAATAGGGTTCTGTTATAAAGTAGTGCACTACACAGGGAATAGGGCTCCATTTGGGACACAGCCCAGAGAGATGAGGAGAGTTAGAGTGACATGTAGGAGATCAGCAGGTATCTCCCCTGGGGAAGGACTTAGCTCAGACCTCCAGAGCTGGGGCAGCCTGTCTAAGGGCAGACACCCTGCCGACCTTACCTGCAACGTCAATGGCACCCTACTCCCTATATAGTACCCTTCGTTTGACCGCGACTCGTCGGGGCTCTGGACAAAAGTATTCTACCGTATAGGGAATAGGGTGCCATTTGGGATGCAGTCCCTGGCTCTGTTAGCTGGACCCCTGCTGAGCTTTATTGATTGTGGGCTAGCTGATTAGGAGAGGAGGCATTAGCAAGTCATGCCCTTTCTGGCAGAAGCTTGTTCATTAGTATGGAAACCAGACTAGACGACCTGCTTCTCGTTGCCTTCCCTTAGCCACAACCTCAGGCATAGTTCAATATCGGTGCTTTATTCATGGACACAACACTCTGCAAAGTACTGTGTTCAGGTTATACACAATCTGATGTTGTTTTTCCCCATTTAGAAATATTTTAGCTTTTTGGGGAGAAGTCAAAGATTTCCTTGATTAGGTAGTAGAATGTACACAGTGTGATATGAACGTCTGGTTGATTAGGTAGTAGAATGTACACAGTGTGATATGAACGTCTGGTTGATTAGGTAGTAGAATGTACACAGTGTGATATGAACGTCTGGTTGATTAGGTAGTAGAATGTACAGTGTGATATGAACGTCTGGTTGATTAGGTAGTAGAATATACACAGTGTGATATGAACGTCTGGTTGATTAGGTAGTAGAATATACACAGTGTGATATGAACGTCTGGTTGATTAGGAAGTACAATGTACACAGCATGATAGAAACGTCTGGTTGATTAGGAAGTACAATGTACACAGAGTGTTATGAACGTCTGGTTGATTAGGTAGTAGAATATACACAGTGTGATATGAACGTCTGGTTGATTAGGTAGTAGAATATACACAGTGTGATATGAACGTCTGGTTGATTAGGTAGTAGAATATACACAGTGTGATATGAACGTCTGGTTGATTAGGAAGTACAATGTACACAGCATGATAGAAACGTCTGGTTGATTAGGTAGTACAATGTACACAGCATGATAGAAACGTCTGGTTGATTAGGTAGTACAATGTACACAGAGTGACAGCAGTCAGTCCAGCAGTATTCAATACATGTAGCAGTCAGTCCAGCACCATTCAACACATGTAGCAGTCAGTCCAGCACCATTCAATACATGTAGCAGTCAGTCCAGCACCATTCAATACATGTAGCAGTCAGTCCAGCACCATTCAATACATGTAGCAGTCAGTCCAGCACCATTCAATACATGTAGCAGTCAGTCCAGCACCATTCAATACATGTAGTAGTCAGTCCAGCAGTCCTGCTGTCCTGTCCTGGCTAGACAGATTGTGGTATAGCAGGAACTGTCTGGTCCTGGCCATGCAGATTGTGGTATAGCAGGGACTGTCTGGTCCTGGCCATGCAGATTGTGGTATAGCAGGGACTGTCTGGTCCTGGCCATGCAGATTGTGGTATAGCAGGGACTGTCTGGTACTGGCCATGCAGATTGTGGTATAGCAGGGACTGTCTGGTCCTGGCCATGCAGATTGTGGTATAGCAGGAACTGTCTGGTCCTGGACAGGTAGATTGTTGTATAGCAGGGACTGTCTGGTCCTGGCCATGCAGATTGTGGTATAGCAGGGACTGTCTGGTACTGGCCATGCAGATTGTGGTATAGCAGGGACTGTCTGGTCCTGGACAGGTAGATTGTGGTATAGCAGGGACTGTCTGGTCCTGGACAGGCAGATTGTGGTATAGCAGGGACTGTCTGGTCCTGGCCATGCAGATTGTGGTATAGCAGGGACTGTCTGGTCCTGGCCAGGCAGATTGTGGTATAGCAGGGACTGTCTGGTCCTGGCCAGGCAGAGCATAGCCACCTTGGTTCTCTTACACATTGGTCAGTGCTCTCCGGGATCCTTGGGACTTCCCTTACCCTAAACCCTAAACTTCATTGGGGACCCGGATAGCACAGACCCTTACACATCACCCAGACAGGCTGTTCCATGGTGTCCTATGCAACAAACACAAATGTTTCCTAGATCGAAGTCTGACACGGTCCCCTGGTAATACTTTATCAGAAGCACTATGATTCCAAGAAGAGTCCGTTGAGAGATGAGAGATAAACACGAAAACAAACTTGAACATCAAGAGCAAATGAACATGTCCTGTGAGTATATTGTCATCATCATGGGAGGACAGGATGTTGTAGACGGTTGGGACTAAATCATCCTTCCGAGTGCTCATATTGTTGTTTACACACCCGCAGACACACACACACGCGCGTGTGCACGCACGCACGCACGCACGCACGCACGCACACACACACACACACACACACACACACACACACAGAGAGAGAGAGACAGTATACAATCCTCTGAAGGGACGTAATATGAAGCCTAATTTCAAAGCTGAGGAGTCAATGAACTGTTTGTCTTCAAGACTCAGGAGTCAATGAACTGTTTGTCTTCAAGACTCAGGAGTCAATGAACTGTTTGTCTTCAAGACTCAGGAGTCAATGAACTGTTTGTCTTCACTCCTCAGAAGTCAATGAACTGTTTCTTCACTCCTCAGGAGTCAATGATCTGTTTGTGTTCACTCCTCAGGAGTCAATGATCTGTTTGTGTTCACTCCTCAGGAGTCAATGAACTGTTTGAGTTCACTCCACAGGAGTCAATGAACTGTTTGTGTTCACTCCTCAGGAGTCAATGATCTGTTTGTGTTCACTCCTCAGGAGTCAATGAACTGTTTGTCTTCACTCCTCAGGATTAACTGTTTGTGTTCACTTCCATTGTGTTAGTACAGATGATGACTCCAGCTAGACACAGGGGACATACTAACTCAGATGTACAGGCAGTAAACTCTGATACCTTTTATATAATTCATGTTTTAAATGTTTTTAGTGATTCATGATGTGTGAAGCAGTGAAGGCATTTACCCTTTTACAATGTTAATCATTTAGCCGACGCTCTTATCCAGAGAGACTTACAGTCAGTCAGTCGTCTTCAGATAGCTAGGTGAGACAACCACATATCACAGTAGTTAGTATATTCATATAGCTAGGTGAGACAACCACATATCACAGTAGTTAGTATATTCAGATAGCTAGGTGAGACAACCACATATCACAGTAGTTAGTATATTCAGATAGCTAGGTGGGACAACCACATATCACAGTAGTTAGTATATTCAGATAGCTAGGTGAGACAACCACATATCACAGTAGTTAGTATATTCAGATAGCTAGGTGAGACAACCACATATCACAGTAGTTAGTATATTCAGATAGCTAGGTGAGACAACCACATATCACAGTAGTTAGTATATTCAGATAGCTAGGTGGGACAACCACATATCACAGTAGTTAGTATATTCAGATAGCTAGGTGAGACAACCATATATCACAGTAGTTAGTATATTCAGATAGCTAGGTGAGACAACCACATATCACAGTAGTTAGTATATTCAGATAGCTAGGTGGGACAACCACATATCCCAGTAGTTAGTATATTCAGATAGCTAGGTGAGACAACCACATATCACAGTAGTTAGTATATTCATATTCAGATAGCTAGGTGGACAACCACATATTACAGTAGTTAGTATATTCATATAGCTAGGTGAGACAACCACATATCACAGTAGTTAGTATATTCAGATAGCTAGGTGGACAACCACATATCACAGTAGTTAGTATATTCATATTCAGATAGCTAGGTGGACAACCACATATTACAGTAGTTAGTATATTCATATAGCTAGGTGGACAACCACATATCACAGTAGTTAGTATATTCAGATAGCTAGGTGAGACAACCACATATCACAGTAGTTAGTATATTCAGATAGCTAGGTGAGACAACCACATATCACAGTAGTTAGTATATTCAGATAGCTAGGTGAGACAACCCCATATCACAGTAGTTAGTATATTCAGATAGCTAGGTGAGACAACCACATATCACAGTAGTTAGTATATTCAGATAGCTAGGTGAGACAACCACATATCACAGTAGTTAGTATATTCAGATAGCTAGGTGAGACAACCACATATCACAGTAGTTAGTATATTCAGATAGCTAGGTGGGACAACCACATATCACAGTAGTTAGTATATTCAGATAGCTAGGTGAGACAACCACATATCACAGTAGTTAGTATATTCAGATAGCTAGGTGAGACAACCACATATCACAGTAGTTAGTATATTCAGATAGCTAGGTGGACAACCACATATCACAGTAGTTAGTATATTCAGATAGCTAGGTGAGACAACCACATATCACAGTAGTTAGTATATTCAGATAGCTAGGTGAGACAACCACATATTACAGTAGTTAGTATATTCAGATAGCTAGGTGGGACCATCCCATATCACAGTAGTTAGTATATTCAGATAGCTAGGTGGGACAACCACATATCACAGTAGTTAGTATATTCAGATAGCTAGGTGAGACAACCACATATCACAGTAGTTAGTATATTCAGATAGCTAGGTGAGACAACCACATATTACAGTAGTTAGTATATTCAGATAGCTAGGTGGGACAACCACATATCACAGTAGTTAGTATATTCAGATAGCTAGGTGAGACAACCACATATCACAGTAGTTAGTATATTCAGATAGCTAGGTGGGACCATCCCATATCACAGTAGTTAGTATATTCAGATAGCTAGGTGGGACAACCACATATCACAGTAGTTAGTATATTCAGATAGCTAGGTGAGACAACCCCATATCACAGTAGTTAGTATATTCAGATAGCTAGGTGGGACAACCCCAAATCACAGTAGTTAGTATATTCAGATATTTTTTTTTATTTTTTTTATTTCACCTTTATTTAACCAGGTAGGCTAGTTGAGAACAAGTTCTCATTTGCAACTGCGACCTGGCCAAGATAAGGCATAGCAGTGTGAACAGACAACACAGAGTTACACATGGAGTAAACAATTAACAAGTCAATAACACAGTAGAAAAAAGGGGAGTCTATATATACATTGTGTGCAAAAGGCATGAGAAGGTAGGCAAATAATTACAATTATGCAGATTAACACTGGAGTGATAAATGATCAGATGGTTATGTACAGGTAGAGATATTGGTGTGCAAAAGAGCAGAAAAATAAAAATAAATAAATAAAAACAGTATGGGGATGAGGTAGGTGAAAGTGGGTGGGCTATTTACCAATAGACTATGTACAGCTGCAGCGATCGGTTAGCTGCTCAGATAGCAGATGTTTGAAGTTGGTGAGGGAGATAAAAGTCTCCAACTTCAGCGATTTTTGCAATTCGTTCCAGTCACAGGCAGCAGAGAACTGGAACGAAAGGCGGCCAAATGAGGTGTTGGCTTTAGGGATGATCAGTGAGATACACCTGCTGGAGCGCGTGCTACGGATGGGTGTTGCCATCGTAACCAGTGAACTGAGATAAGGCGGAGCTTTACCTAGCATGGACTTGTAGATGACCTGGAGCCAGTGGGTCTGGCGACGAATATGTAGCGAGGGCCAGCCGACTAGAGCATACAAGTCGCAGTGGTGGGTGGTATAAGGTGCTTTAGTGACAAAACGGATGGCACTGTGATAAACTGCATCCAGTTTGCTGAGTAGAGTGTTGGAAGCAATTTTGTAGATGACATCGCCGAAGTCGAGGATCGGTAGGATAGTCAGTTTTACTAGGGTAAGTTTGGCGGCGTGAGTGAAGGAGGCTTTGTTGCGGAATAGAAGCCGACTCTTGATTTGATTTTCGATTGGAGATGTTTGATATGGGTCTGGAAGGAGAGTTTAGAGTCTAGCCAGACACCTAGGTACTTATAGATGTCCACATATTCAAGGTCGGAACCATCCAGGGTGGTGATGCTGGTCAGGCGTGCGGGTGCAGGCAGCGAACGGTTGAAAAGCATGCATTTGGTTTTACTAGCGTTTAAGAGCAGTTGGAGGCCACGGAAGGAGTGCTGTATGGCATTGAAGCTCGTTTGGAGGTTAGATAGCACAGTGTCCAAGGACGGGCCGGAAGTATATAGAATGGTGTCGTCTGCGTAGAGGTGGATCAGGGAATCGCCCGCAGCATGAGAAACATCATTGATATATACAGAGAAAAGAGTCGGCCCGAGAATTGAACCCTGTGGCACCCCCATAGAGACTGCCAGAGGACCGGACAGCATGCCCTCCGATTTGACACACTGAACTCTGTCTGCAAAGTAATTGGTGAACCAGGCAAGGCAGTCATCCGAAAAACCGAGGCTACTGAGTCTGCCGATAAGAATACGGTGATTGACAGAGTCGAAGGCCTTGGCAAGGTCTATGAAGACGGCTGCACAGTACTGTCTTTTATCGATGGCGGTTATGATATCGTTTAGTACCTTGAGCGTGGCTGAGGTACACCCGTGACCGGCTCGGAAACCAGATTGCACAGCGGAGAAGGTACGGTGGGATTCAAGATGGTCAGTGACCTGTTTGTTGACTTGGCTTTCGAAGACCTTAGATAGGCAGGGCAGGATGGATATAGGTCTGTAACAGTTTGGGTCCAGGGTGTCGCCCCCTTTGAAGAGGGGGATGACTGCGGCAGCTTTCCAATCCTTGGGGATCTCAGACGATATGAAAGAGAGGTTGAACAGGCTGGTAATAGGGGTTGCGACAATGGCGGCGGATAGTTTCAGGAATAGAGGGTCCAGATTGTCCAGCCCAGCTGATTTGTACGGGTCCAGGTTTTGCAGCTCTTTCAGGACATCTGCTATCTGGATTTGGGTAAAGGAGAACCTGGAGAGGCTTGGGCGAGTAGCTGCGGGGGGGGGGGGAGCTGTTGTCCGAGGTTGGAGTAGCCAGGCGGAAGGCATGGCCAGCCGTTGAGAAATGCTTGTTGAAGTTTTCGATAATCATGGATTTATCGGTGGTGACCATGTTACCTAGTCTCAGTGCAGTGGGCAGCTGGGAGGAGGTGCTCTTGTTCTCCATGGACTTCACAGTGTCCCAGAACTTTTTGGAGTTGGAGCTACAGGATGCAAACTTCTGCCTGAAGAAGTTGGCTTTAGCTTTCCTGACTGACTGTGTGTATTGGTTCCTGACTTCCCTGAACAGTTGCATATCGCGGGGACTATTCGATGTTAGCGCAGTCCGCCACAGGATGTTTTTGTGCTGGTCGAGGGCAGTCAGGTCTGGAGTGAACCAGGGGCTATATCTGTTCTTAGTTCTGCATTTTTTGAACGGAGCATGCTTATCTAAAATGGTGAGGAAGTTACTTTTAAAGAAAGACCAGGCATCCTCAACTGACGGGATGAGGTCAATGTCCTTCCAGGATACCCGGGCCAGGTCGATTAGAAAGGCCTGCTCACAGAAGTGTTTTAGGGAGCGTTTGACAGTGATGAGGGGTGGTCGTTTGACTGCGGCTCCGTAGCGGATACAGGCAATGAGGCAGTGATCGCTGAGATCCTGGTTGTAGACAGCGGAGGTGTATTTGGAGGGCCAGTTGGTCAGGATGACGTCAATGAGGGTGCCCTTGGTTACAGAGTTAGGGTTGTACCTGGTGGGTTCCTTGATGATTTGAGTGAGATTGAGGGCATCTAGCTTAGATTGTAGGACTGCCGGGGTGTTAAGCATATCCCGGTTTAGGTCACCTAACAGAACAAACTCTGAAGCTAGATGGGGGGCGATCAATTCACAAATGGTGTCCAGGGCACAGCTGGGAGCTGAGGGGGGTCGGTAGCAGGCGGCAACAGTGAGAGACTTATTTCTGGAGAGAGTAATTTTCAAAATTAGTAGTTCGAACTGTTTGGGTATGGACCTGGAGAGTATGACATTACTTTGCAGGCTATCTCTGCAGTAGACTGCAACTCCTCCCCCTTTGGCAGTTCTATCTTGACGGAAGATGTTATAGTTGGGTATGGAAATCTCAGAATTTTTGGTGGCCTTCCTGAGCCAGGATTCAGACACGGCAAGGACATCAGGGTTAGCAGAGTGTGCTAGAGCAGTGAGTAAGACACACTTAGGGAGGAGGCTTCTGATGTTGACATGCATGAAACCAAGGCTTTTTCGATCACAGAAGTCAACAAATGAGGGTGCCTGGGGACATGCAGGGCCTGGGTTTACCTCCACATCACCCGCGGAACAGAGAAGGAGTAGTATGAGGGTGCGGCTGAAGGCTATCAAAACTGGTCGCCTAGGGCGTTGGGGACAGAGAATAAGAGGAGCAGGTTTCTGGGCATGGTAGAATATATTCAGGGCATAATGCGCAAACAGGGGTATGGTGGGGTGCGGGTACAGCGGAGGTAAGCCCAGGCACTGGGTGATGATGAGAGAGGTTGTATCTCTGGACATGCTGGTTGTAATGGGTGAGGTCACCGCATGTGTGGGGGGTGGGACAAAGGAGGTATCAGGGGTATAAAGAGTGGAACTAGGGGCTCCATTGTAAACTAAAACAATGATAACTAACCTGCACAACAGTATACAAGGCATATTGACATTTGAGAGAGACATACAGCAAGGCATACAGTAATCACAGGTGTTGAATTGGGAGAGCTAGCTAAAACAGTAGGTGAGACAACAACAGCTAATCAGCTAGCACAACAACAGCAGGTAGAATGGCGATTGATTAGGCAGAGAGGGTCGGATTAACTACACACAGAGCCTAAGTGCGGCTGGGGCCGACAGATAAAACATAAACAAGCAGAATGGATTACCGTGAATTAATGGACAGTCCAGCATGCATCAGCTATGTAGCCAAGTGATCAGTGTCCAAGGGGCAGCGGTGGATGGGGCAGGGAAGCTGGACTGGCGAGTGTTATCCAGGTTAGAAAACTAACAATGACTAAATAGCTTGTAGCCAGTTAGCTGGTTAGCTTCTGAAGGTTCTTGAGTGTGTTCTAAAAATGTAAAGATAATAGCGGTTCCGTATCACATTGGGTGAGGCAGGTTACCGGAAGGTATAAACAAATTAAAAATCGAAAAGGGATAGAAAGTAAATATGGGTTCAGTGAGTGTTTGGGACGCGGCGATTCAGATGGTTAGCAGGCCTGTGCTAACAAGCTAACAGTTAGTAGACGGTGCTAAACACGGTAGCAGTTAGCGGACCGGGCTAAACAAGCTAGCAGTTAGCAGGCCGAATTTGCAAGCAAGGAGATCGCAAGGGCTAGAGAGTTAGCCTTTGGGGACGTCGCGATGGGGGGAGTCTGTTTATTCATCTTCATGCGGTGACATCAATGGACCGGTCGTGGGTCTGGATATTGTAGCCCAGGAGCTCAAAATGTTCCGTTTGCGATGGGAATCCGGGGATGAAAAATAAAAATAAAATAATAAATAGGTCCGTTATGCTCTGGTTAGAGTCGCGTTGTTCGAACTGGCGAGAGCTTTCCGAGCTAAAGGTTAGCTGATGACCGGTTAGCTGAAGACCGCTAGCAATGTTTTGCTGAAGCTGGTAGTTAGTTGGCTAGTTGGCTAGCTTCAGTTGAGGGGTTCCAGATCCGAAGTAAATATAAATACTTTAGGAAAAAAAGCTACGTTGGGTGAGGCGGGTTGCAGGAGAGTATTTAGAAGAAGTTGAGGTTCAGCAAAAAGTTTTAAAGATATGTGAAGAAAAAAAAAACGAAAACGAAACGAAAACAAACGATATATACAAGGGACACGACAACACGTCCTACTGCTACGCCATCTTGGATCGAAAATAGCTAGGTGGGACAACCCCAAATCACACTCGTAGTAAGTTCATTTTTTTCCTCAGTAAAGTAGCTATCAGCAAGGTCAGAGCTAGTAAGAGGGAAAATAGTCAAGCTCGAGTGTTAGGTCACGAAATGCTTTTCAATATCTAAAAATTAAAATAAAAATGGAAATTATGTTGATACATTTTCAGTATAACACAGTATATCCTACAGTATATCCTACAAAATAACATAATACGCCATAAACCTTATCTATTGCTTATTGTAGAGTCAGTATTATTAGACTGTTACATTAATTTGTTATTTGAGATATATGGCAGGAAGGCAGGTTGTGTAGAGAGGAGAGGGAGGATGGAGGTCGATGCCTTTTAACCGTACAGTTGCCAAGGCGCTCGAGATTCCTGACACGTGATTGGCCAAGGAGTTGATGCGCGTCCACGTGCTAGTTGTGAGAGCGCTCCCGATAGCCCAGCGCCCGTCTGCAACAGAGAGGATGGTGAAGCGAGAGGGATATCTGGGCAACCAAAAATATATTTTCCAGCAGGTGTCATTTTTTCCCCGTTTTTTTCGCTTACCGGTGAGGATTTTTTTATATGGAGGTCTATGAGAGAAAAAAAAATCGTTTAAAAAACATGCATTTGCTCCGTGTGGCTTATTTAATCAAATAGACGTTTCGTAATGATGAGGTTATTACGAGTGTACTGATATAAGTAGGAAACGAGACAGCCGGGAAACTTTGAGAAAAAAACACTTTATATCGGAGTTGTGCCTGGACGTCACTAGTTATCACAGTCACAAAGTAGTAGAACCGCCCATGTATACAATTTATCTTCTTAAAATTGGATTTTAAACCACCTAACCCTAACCACACCGTTAACCTTATGGCTAACCTTAAATGAATACCAAAAAGCTAAATTAATTTGTGATAAGACATTTTGACTTTGTGACTTTGGTAACTATTGGAAACCGTTGTGCCTGTTGTTTCACAGGCGTATCTGCCCTGTCATTGGCTAGAATGGTCCCACCTGATCTTGCCGCCTTCCATTTTTGAAGACACTTATTTTCCGTTGTTAGAGCGGGCACTTGATTATCTGACCAATATAATAGATAATCTGTGTCTGACATCAAGCCCCGTTCGTGGTGTAGAGAGAAGAGAAGAGTAAAGAGGAGAGGACTGGTAGAGAGAGTGCCACAATCTGACTGCAAGCATCGATAGAAATAACGCCACATTTCCATAATTTCCAAATGAATTATCATCACATGCCTTCGACTGACAACTGACAACCTGATCTGAGGGTCTCTATCGGAACACAGAGTCTTCCTCACGGGCTGTGGTCGGGTAGGATACACCTCAAATATCTCTTGTGGTTTAGCTAGTAACACGTCTTTGTTTTCTCCTCCGGGGGAACGTACCGGGACAACACATCTAGCTAGATAGGACAGCTGTACCAGTTGCATTGCGCGCCTCACTTCAGCTATAGGAGCTGTCCCAGGTCCTGGAACCGATTATAGCCCCTAATACATGACCTGCTTTTCAGCCATTATTTATTTTGTAAAGCGAAAAACATTTGACTGAATACGTTAATGTGGGTTGTTTGCTACACTGCGCGTGTTGATACACTAAAAGTGTCCGTTTTTAAAACCGACTAGACTAGGATACGGCCATTTAACATCATATTTGAAAAATAATGTGTCACCTTCTTCGTTGCCGGTTCTAGAACATCTATGTCAAATTAGTTGATTGCTCATTTTGAGAAAAAAGTAAGTATTGTGAGGGTTATCTACACTAAAGCTACGTTTTTCGCTGAAAGGTTCAGGATTTTACATGTTTTTATTCTAAAACTAGATATTTCTAAAACAGAATACCTAAATTGTAATCCTACAATGCCACGCAATAACTATTCTATCTGCAGTAGTTAACAGAATTACAGTCCATGAACAGCATCCAATAAGAGTCAAGAATCGTTGTTAGCTGGACAACACACTAACAAGGCGATAACAGAGGTTCTCTAGTGCAGCCGATCAAAACACACTGAAGACCAGCAAACTGATATTTATCTCTTGTGATTCTCTGATCCACCTCTACGCAGACGACACCATTCTGTATACTTCTGGCCCTTCTTTGGACACGGTGTTAACAAACCTCCAGACGAGCTTCAGTGCCATACAACTCTCCTTCCGTGGCCTCCAACTGCTCTTAAATGCAAGTAAAACTAAATGCATGCTCTTCAACCGATCGCTGCCTGCACCTGCTTGCCCATCCAGCATCACTACTCTGGACGGTTCTGACTTAGAATATATGGACAACTACAAATACCTAGGTGTCTGGTTAGACTGTAAACTCTCCTTCCAGACTCACATTAAGCATCGCCAATCCAAAATTAAATCTAGAATCGGCATCCTATTTCGCAACAAAGCATCCTTCACTCATGCTGCCAAACATACCCTTGTAAAACTGACCATCCTACCGATCCTCGACTTCGGCGATGTCATTTACAAAATAGCCTTCAACACTCTACTCAGCAAATTAGATGCAGTCTATCACAGTACTATCCATTTTGTCACCAAAGCCCATTATACTACCCACCACTGCAACCTGTATGCTCTCGCTGGCTGGCCCTCGCTTCATACTCGCCAAACCCACTGGCTCCAGGTCATCTAATAGTCATTGCTAGGTAAAGCCCGCCTTATCTCAGCTCACTTGTCACCAAAACAACACCCACACGTAGCACGCGCTCCATCAGGTATATTTCACTGGTCACCCCCAAAGCCAATTCCTCCTTTGGCCGCTTTTCCTACCAGTTCTCTGCTGCCAATGACTGGAACGAATTGCAAAAATCACTGACGCTGGAGACTCATATCTCCCTCAAGCGCCAGCTGTCAGAGCAGCTCACAGATCACTGCACCTGTACATAGCCCATCTGTAAACAGCCCATCTATCTATCTACCTCATCCCCATACTGTATTTATTTATTTATCTTGCTGCTTTGCACCCGAGTATCTCTACTTGCACATTCATCTTCTGGACATCTACCATTCCAGTGTTGATGCTAAATTGTAATTATTTCACCTCTACGGCCTATTTATTCCTTTACCTAATTACTTAGTCACCATTGGCTTAATTATTGCCTTAACTCCCTTATCTTACCTCATTTGCACTCACTGTATATAAACTTTTTGTTTTAATTTGTTAGTTTTTTTCTACTGTATTATTGACTGTATGTTTTGTTTATTCCATGTGTAACTGCGTTGTTGTTTGTGTCTCACTGCTTTGCTTTATCTTGTCCAGGTCACAGTTGTAAATGAGAACTTGTTCTCAACTAGCCTACCTGGTTAAATAAAGGTGTTCTCAACTAGTCTACCTGGTTAAATAAAGGTGTTCTCAACTAGCCTCCCTGGTTAAATAAAGGTGTTCTCAACTAGCCTCCCTGGTTAAATAAAGGTGAAATAAAAATAAAATTAAAAATCTGCTCTTTCCCATCTCTCTTTCAGGAGCCCTTCACACTGCCAGGAGATCACGTTAAGTCATGGCGCAGACAAACAGTTATAGTCAGAGCAGCAATGGAGTGGCTGATGAGTCCCCCAACATGCTGGTCTACAGAAAGGTAAGAAAGGCATCTAATGTAAATAACCTAATGGGTTCTGATACTTCTCCTCAGTCCCCGACCCAAATTGTTCAAGTGGTGGGTGTTGGTGCTCTCTCCATAATGGAATGATAACTCATAGATACCTGCCTTCTATGAATGGTCATGTCCTGGGTTTTGGATACCATAGAATCAGGGGTTTGGGATGCTCGACTCAGTAGTTTCATCTAAAGTCACTGGGGTGCAGGGTTCAAAAGGGACTGGAAAAGGGTTTGGGTTTTGGATATCTTCATTTCATCTTTGTTTATTGTACCACAAATCCATAGCATGTTATTGCTGCTCTGTGTTCACATTCAATGCTTTGTTTTTTTTAAAAAGAAACCCCTGAATGCTTTTTGACAATGTGTTGAAACAGAATCTAAATCATCATCTGACTCTTATTGCCCCTTGGTTTGGTGTTGAAGTAGACTCTGAATGCCCCTTGGTTTGGTGTTGAAGTAGACTCTGAATGCCCCTTGGTTTGGTGTTGAAGTAGACTCTGAATGCCCCTTGGTTTGGTGTTGAAGTAGACTCTGAATGCCCCTTGGTTTGGTGTTGAAGTAGACTCTGAATGCCCCTTGGTTTGGTGTTGAAGTAGACTCTGAATGACCCTTGGTTTGGTGTTGAAGTAGACTCTGAATGACCCTTGGTTTGGTGTTGAAGTAGACTCTGAATGCCCCTTGGTTTGGTGTTGAAGTAGACTCTGAATGCCCCTTGGTTTGGTGTTGAAGTAGACTCAGAATGCCCCTTGGTTTGGTGTTGAAGTAGACCCAGAATGCCCCTTGGTTTGGTGTTGAAGTAGAGTCAGAATGCCCCTTGGTTTGGTGTTGAAGTAGACTCTGAATGCCCCTTGGTTTGGTGTTGAATTAGACTGAATGCCCCTTGGTTTGGTGTTGAAGTAGACACTGAATGCCCCTTGGTTTGGTGTTGAAGTAGACTCTGAATGCCCCTTGGTTTGGTGTTGAAGTAGACTCTGAATGCCCCTTGGTTTGGTGTTGAAGTAGACTCTGAATGCCCCTTGGTTTGGTGTTGAAGTAGACTCTGAATGCCCCTTGGTTTGGTGTTGAAGTAGACTCTGAATGCCCCTTGGTTTGGTGTTGAAGTAGACTCTGAATGACCCTTGGTTTGGTGTTGAAGTAGACTCTGAATGACCCTTGGTTTGGTGTTGAAGTAGACTCTGAATGCCCCTTGGTTTGGTGTTGAAGTAGACTCTGAATGCCCCTTGGTTTGGTGTTGAAGTAGACTCAGAATGCCCCTTGGTTTGGTGTTGAAGTAGACCCAGAATGCCCCTTGGTTTGGTGTTGAAGTAGAGTCAGAATGCCCCTTGGTTTGGTGTTGAAGTAGACTCTGAATGCCCCTTGGTTTGGTGTTGAAGTAGACTCTGAATGCCCCTTGGTTTGGTGTTGAAGTAGACTCAGAATGCCCCTTGGTTTGGTGTTGAAGTAGACCCAGAATGCCCCTTGGTTTGGTGTTGAAGTAGAGTCAGAATGCCCCTTGGTTTGGTGTTGAAGTAGACTCTGAATGCCCCTTGGTTTGGTGTTGAATTAGACTGAATGCCCCTTGGTTTGGTGTTGAAGTAGACTCTGAATGCCCCTTGGTTTGGTGTTGAATTAGACTGAATGCCCCTTGGTTTGGTGTTGAAGTAGACTCTGAATGCCCCTTGGTTTGGTGTTGAATTAGACTGAATGCCCCTTGGTTTGGTGTTGAAGTAGACTCTGAATGCCCCTTGGTTTGGTGTTGAATTAGACTGAATGCCCCTTGGTTTGGTGTTGAAGTAGACACTGAATGACCCTGGTTTGGTGTTGAAGTAGACTGAATGCCCCTTGGTTTGGTGTTGAAGTAGACTCAGAATGCCCCTTGGTTTGGTGTTGAAGTAGACTGAATGCCCCTTGGTTTGGTGTTGAAGTAGACACTGAATGCCCCTTGGTTTGGTGTTGAAATGTACTCAGAATGCCCCTTGGTTTGATGTTGAAGTAGACTCAGAAATCCCCTTTGTTTGGTGTTGAAATGTACTCAGAATGCCCCTTGGTTTGGTGTTGAAGTAGACACTGAATGCTCCTTGGTTTGGTGTTGAAGTAGACTCTGAATGCCCCTTGGTTTGATGTTGAAGTAGACTCAGAATTCCCCTTTGTTTGGTGTTGACGTAGATACATCTCAAATGTCTGTTCCCTACATAGTGCACTACTTTTGACCAGGGCCCATATAAGTCTGGGCCCAGGTTCCCAGAAGCATCTCAAGGCTAAGTTAATGGTTAGAATCTTCATAGGAGCATCGTTAAATCTCTGAGCTGTTTCCCAGAAACCGTCGTTAGTGAAGTTGAAGGCTTTTCGTTTAGCGACTGCCTCAGACCACTCGTAGAACAGCTAACAGCTAGCTTTCTGACCTTCCGCATCACTTTATACACAGAAGAGATCTGCTAAACATAGAATCAAATCAAATGTATTTATAAAGCCCTTCTGACATCAGCTGATATCTCAGAGTGCTGTACAGAGGGCCTCCCGGGTGGCACAGTGGTTTAGGGCACTGCATCGCAGCGCTAGCTGTGCCACCAGAGACCCTGGTTTCGCGCCCAGGCTCTGTCGCAGCCGGCCGCGACCGGGAGGCCCGTGGGGCGACGCACAGTTAGAAAGGGTTTGGCCGGTAGGGATATTAGTGTCTCATCGCGCACCAGCAACTCCTGTGGCGGGCCGGGCGCAGTGCACGCTAACCAAGGTCGCCAGGTGCACAGTGTTTCCTCTAACACATTGGTGCAGCTGGCATCCGGGTTGGATGGCGCTGTGTTAAGAAGCAGTGTGGCTTGGTTGGGTTGGGTTGTGTTTTGTAGGACTTTCGACCTTCGTCTCTCCAGAGCCCGTATGAGACAAGATAGTAACTATTAACTATTAATAATTGGATACTACGAAATTGGGGAGAAAAGGTATATTTTTTTAAGTGCTGTACAGAAACCCAGCCTAAAACCCCAAACAGCAAGCAATGTAGGTGTAGAAGCAATGACGCTGTTTATCTGTCTCTGTGACCACCGATAACTTGGGAACGAAGTTCACTCTGAACACTAAGTTGCCCAACGTCTTTACAATTGAACAAACCGAGGATAAACATATGCTTCAAATGAAAACCGAGATGACTGCATAAAAAACCCCAAATACAGATATATTTAAATCATATTGAAATTAATATAATGTTGAACAAATCATCTATTTGTAGTTGGCACCTCGATATACAGTGTTGCATGATGATGTGCCAAATACATCTGTGATTGAGTGCATTATTATACGGTAGGCATTAGAATAAGCCGCCTCAGCAGCCGTTTAGGTGATAATCTCTGTAGGAGCTGATCCGTCATCAGTATTGTGGAATAATTGTAATGTTAAGGTAAGATTGGAATGGAGTAAAGCTGATCCTAGAACAGCGATGCCCTTTCCTTCGATCCCGTCAGTATCGACACTATGCTCTAACGACGCACTTAGTGACCGTTCTGTCTGCGTGGTGTTTGGGGAAAAGCATGTTACAGCTTTGGCCGTTGTAGGAAAGATGTTAAAACACTCCTAAGTTCCATCGCTATGGGGAAACCAGGCCCAGATCAAAGGTAGTTCCATCGCTATGGGGAAACCAGGCCCAGATCAAAGGTTGTTCAATCACTATGGGGAAACCAGGCCCAGGTCAAAGGTAGTTCCATCGCTATGGAGAAACCAGGCCCAGATCAAAGGTAGTTCCATCGCTATGGGGAAACCAGGCCCAAATCAAAGGTAGTTCCATCGCTATGGGGAACCCAGGCCCAGATCAAAGGTAGTTCCATCGCTATGGGGAAACCAGGCCCAGATCAAAGGTAGTTCCATCGCTATGGGGAAACCAGGTTGCTTCATCGCTATGGGGAAACCAGGCCCAGGTCAAAGGTAGTTCCATCGCTATGGGGAAACCAGGCCCAGATCAAAGGTTGTTCCATCGCTATGGGGAAACCAGGTTGTTCCATCGCTATGGGGAAACCAGGTTGCTTCATCGCTATGGGGAAATCAGGCCCAGGTCAAAGGTAGTTCCATCGCTATGGGGAAACTAGGCCCAGATCAAAGGTAGTTCCATCGCTATGGGGAAACCAGGTTGTTTCATCGCTATGGGGAAACCAGGCCCAGATCAAGGTAGTTCCATCGCTATGGGGAAACCAGGCCCAGATCAAAGTTAGTTCCATCGCTATGGGGAAACCAGGTTGTTTCATCGCTATGGGGAAACCAGGCCCAGATCAAGGTAGTTCCATCGCTATGGGGAAACCAGGCCCAGATCAAAGTTAGTTCCATCGCTATGGGGAAACCAGGTTGTTCCATCGCTATGGGGAAACCAGGCCCAGATCAAAGGTTGTTCCATCGCTATGGGGAAACCAGGCCCAGGTCAAAGGTAGTTCCATCGCTATGGAGAAACCAGGCCCAGATCAAAGGTAGTTCCATCGCTATGGGGAAACCAGGCCCAAATCAAAGGTAGTTCCATCGCTATGGGGAACCCAGGCCCAGATCAAAGGTAGTTCCATCGCTATGGGGAAACCAGGCCCAGATCAAAGGTAGTTCCATCGCTATGGGGAAACCAGGTTGCTTCATCGCTATGGGGAAACCAGGCCCAGGTCAAAGGTAGTTCCATCGCTATGGGGAAACCAGGCCCAGATCAAAGGTTGTTCCATCGCTATGGGGAAACCAGGTTGTTCCATCGCTATGGGGAAACCAGGTTGCTTCATCGCTATGGGGAAATCAGGCCCAGGTCAAAGGTAGTTCCATCGCTATGGGGAAACTAGGCCCAGATCAAAGGTAGTTCCATCGCTATGGGGAAACCAGGTTGTTTCATCGCTATGGGGAAACCAGGCCCAGATCAAGGTAGTTCCATCGCTATGGGGAAACCAGGCCCAGATCAAAGTTAGTTCCATCGCTATGGGGAAACCAGGTTGTTTCATCGCTATGGGGAAACCAGGCCCAGATCAAGGTAGTTCCATCGCTATGGGGAAACCAGGCCCAGATCAAAGTTAGTTCCATCGCTATGGGGAAACCAGGTTGTTCCATCGCTATGGGGAAACCAGGCCCAGGTCAACGGAAGGGAATCAGCTGGTTTCATTCCAGTTGTGATTAGACTGAAGGGAATCAGCTGGTTTCATTCCAGTTGTGATTAGACTGAAGGCAAATCAGCTGGTTTCATTCCAGTAGACCAACCTCTGTCCAGGATAGATAGAGACTGTCCCATGATTACCAGGCAAGTCAGTTAAGAACAAATTCTTATTTTCAATGACGGCCTAGGAACAGTGGGTTAACTGTTGGTATGTTCGAGTACAATCTTTTTCTCTAGGGACAGTCCTGCCAAAAGCTAGCAGGTAGGAGGGGCTCCTCTGCTGTAGGGCAGGTGTCTGGACCTCCAGACCACGGTGTGTGTGTCATGCCAAACCTTTAGCATGGATCTGCTCTGAAAACATCCCAAAGAATCAAATGACTACATCTGCTGTGACGAACGACGATCAATGAAAGGGCCACTGTTGTGTCGACATGAAACGAGAGAAGTCCCAGGTTAAATGGTTGGACTCTGTAGACTTATGAAATCTGTATAAGAGAGAGAGAGAGAGAGAGAGAGAGAGAGAGGGAGAGAGAGAGAGAGAGGGAGGGAGGGGGAGAGAGAGAGAGGGGGAGAGAGAGAGAGGGAGGGAGGGAGGGGGAGAGAGAGAGAGGGGGAGAGAGGAAAGTAACAGATGGTTTGTTGTTACAGGAAGTGCTCAGGTTAATGACTTCCCAGGAGTGCTTTCCATCCTGAGGAGAAAGGCCAGCTGTCATTAATGTCCATGTCAAGCTAATTAAAGGCTATACCCTGCTCCTCCCTCTATCGTTCCTATGGCTGTTAGAGTCCACCTCCCTGCTGCTGTATGGTTCCTATGGCTGTTAGATTTCACCCCCTGCTCCTCCCTCTATGGTTCCTCTGGCTGTTACAGAGTCCACCCCCTGCTGCTGTATGGTTCCTATGGCTGTTAGTCCACCCCCTGCTCCTCCCTCTCCTACAGGACTTTACCCTAATACTGACCTGGTTCTCCCAACAGGACTTTACCCTAATACTGACCTGGTTCTCCTACAGGACTTTATCCTAATATTGCCCTGGTTCTCCTACAGGACTTTACCCTAATACTGACCTGGTTCTCCTACAGGACTTTACCCTAATACTGACCTGGTTCTCCTATAGGACTTTACCCTAATACTGACCTGGTTCTCCTATAGGACTTTACCCTAATACTGACCTGGTTCTCCTACAGGACTTTACCCTAATACTGACCTGGTTCTCCTACAGGACTTTATCCTAATACTGGTTCTCCTACAGGACTTTACCCTAATACTGACCTGGTTCTCCTACAGGACTTTACCCTAATACTGACCTGGTTCTCCTACAGGACTTTACCCTAATACTGGTTCTCCTACAGGACTTTACCCTAATACTGACCTGGTTCTCCTACAGGACTTTACCCTAATACTGACCTGGTTCTCCTACAGGACTTTACCCTAATACTGACCTGGTTCTCCTACAGGACTTTACCCTAATACTGACCTGGTTCTCCTACAGGACTTTACCCTAATACTGACCTGGTTCTCCCAACAGGACTTTACCCTAATACTGACCTGGTTCTCCTACAGGACTTTACCCTAATACTGACCTGGTTCTCCCAACAGGACTTTACCCTAATACTGACCTGGTTCTCCTACAGGACTTTACCCTAATACTGACCTGGTTCTCCCAACAGGACTTTACCCTAATACTGACCTGGTTCTCCCAACAGGACTTTACCCTAATACTGACCTGGTTCTCCTACAGGACTTTACCCTAATACTGACCTGGTTCTCCCAACAGGACTTTACCCTAATACTGACCTGGTTCTCCTACAGGACTTTACCCTAATACTGACCTGGTTCTCCCAACAGGACTTTACCCTAATACTGACCTGGTTCTCCTACAGGACTTTACCCTAATACTGACCTGGTTCTCCTACAGGACTTTACCCTAATACTGACCTGGTTCTCCTACAGGACTTTACCCTAATACTGACCTGGTTCTCCCAACAGGACTTTACCCTAATACTGACCTGGTTCTCCTACAGGACTTTACCCTAATACTGACCTGGTTCTCCCAACAGGACTTTACCCTAATACTGACCTGGTTCTCCTACAGGACTTTACCCTAATACTGACCTGGTTCTCCCAACAGGACTTTACCCTAATACTGACCTGGTTCTCCCAACAGGACTTTACCCTAATACTGACCTGGTTCTCCTACAGGACTTTACCCTAATACTGACCTGGTTCTCCCAACAGGACTTTACCCTAATACTGACCTGGTTCTCCTACAGGACTTTACCCTAATACTGACCTGGTTCTCCCAACAGGACTTTACCCTAATACTGACCTGGTTCTCCTACAGGACTTTACCCTAATACTGACCTGGTTCTCCCAACAGGACTTTACCCTAATACTGACCTGGTTCTCCTACAGGACTTTACCCTAATACTGACCTGGTTCTCCCAACAGGACTTTACCCTAATACTGACCTGGTTCTCCCAACAGGACTTTACCCTAATACTGACCTGGTTCTCCTACAGGACTTTACCCTAATACTGACCTGGTTCTCCCAACAGGACTTTACCCTAATTCTGACCTGGTTCTCCTACAGGACTTTACCCTAATACTGACCTGGTTCTCCTACAGGACTTTACCCTAATACTGACCTGGTTCTCCTACAGGACTTTACCCTAATACTTACCTGGTTCTCCTACAGGAGTTTACCCTAATACTGACCTGGTTCTCCTACAGGACTTTACCCTAATACTGACCTGGTTCTCCTACAGGACTTTACCCTAATACTGACCCGGTTCTCCTACAGGACTTTACCCTAATACTGACCCGGTTCTCCTACAGGACTTTACCCTAATACTGACCCGGTTCTCCTACAGGACTTTACCCTAATACTGACCCGGTTCTCCTACAGGACTTTACCCTAATACTGACCCGGTTCTCCTACAGGACTTTACCCTAATACTGACCTGGTTCTCCTACAGGACTTTACCCTAATACTGACCTGGTTCTCCTACAGGACTTTACCCTAATACTGACCCGGTTCTCCTACAGGACTTTACCCTAATACTGACCTGGTTCTCCTACAGGACTTTACCCTAATACTGACCTGGTTCTCCTACAGGACTTTACCCTAATACTGACCTGGTTCTCCCAACAGGACTTTACCCTAATACTGACCTGGTTCTCCTACAGGACTTTACCCTAATACTGACCTGGTTCTCCCAACAGGACTTTACCCTAATACTGACCTGGTTCTCCCAACAGGACTTTACCCTAATACTGACCTGGTTCTCCCAACAGGACTTTACCCTAATACTGACCTGGTTCTCCCAACAGGACTTTACCCTAATACTGACCTGGTTCTCCTACAGGACTTTACCCTAATACTGACCTGGTTCTCCTACAGGACTTTACCCTAATACTGACCTGGTTCTCCTACAGGACTTTACCCTAATACTGACCCGGTTCTCCTACAGGACTTTACCCTAATACTGACCTGGTTCTCCTACAGGACTTTACCCTAATACTGACCTGGTTCTCCTACAGGACTTTATCCTAATACTGGTTCTCCTACAGGACTTTACCCTAATACTGACCTGGTTCTCCTACAGGACTTTACCCTAATACTGACCTGGTTCTCCTACAGGACTTTACCCTAATACTGACCTGGTTCTCCCAACAGGACTTTACCCTAATACTGACCTGGTTCTCCTACAGGACTTTACCCTAATACTGACCTGGTTCTCCTACAGGACTTTACCCTAATACTGACCTGGTTCTCCTACAGGACTTTACCCTAATACTGACCTGGTTCTCCTACAGGACTTTACCCTAATACTGACCTGGTTCTCCTATAGGACTTTACCCTAATACTGACCTGGTTCTCCTACAGGACTTTACCCTAATACTGACCTGGTTCTCCCAACAGGACTTTACCCTAATACTGACCTGGTTCTCCTACAGGACTTTACCCTAATACTGACCTGGTTCTCCTACAGGACTTTACCCTAATACTGACCTGGTTCTCCTACAGGACTTTACCCTAATACTGACCTGGTTCTCCCAACAGGACTTTACCCTAATACTGACCTGGTTCTCCTACAGGACTTTACCCTAATACTGACCTGGTTCTCCTACAGGACTTTACCCTAATACTGACCTGGTTCTCCTATAGGACTTTACCCTAATACTGACCTGGTTCTCCTACAGGACTTTACCCTAATACTGACCTGGTTCTCCTACAGGACTTTACCCTAATACTGACCTGGTTCTCCTACAGGACTTTACCCTAATACTGACCTGGTTCTCCTACAGGACTTTACCCTAATACTGACCTGGTTCTCCCAACAGGACTTTATCCTAATACTGACCTGGTTCTCCTACAGGACTTTACCCTAATACTGACCTGGTTCTCCTACAGGACTTTACCCTAATACTGACCTGGTTCTCCTACAGGACTTTACCCTAATACTGACCTGGTTCTCCTACAGGACTTTATCCTAATACTGACCTGGTTCTCCTACAGGACTTTACCCTAATACTGACCTGGTTCTCCCAACAGGACTTTACCCTAATACTGACCTGGTTCTCCTACAGGACTTTACCCTAATACTGACCTGGTTCTCCTACAGGACTTTACCCTAATACTGACCTGGTTCTCCCAACAGGACTTTACCCTAATACTGACCTGGTTCTCCTACAGGACTTTACCCTAATACTGACCTGGTTCTCCTACAGGACTTTACCCTAATACTGACCTGGTTCTCCTACAGGACTTTACCCTAATACTGACCTGGTTCTCCTATAGGACTTTACCCTAATACTGACCTGGTTCTCCCAACAGGACTTTACCCTAATACTGACCTGGTTCTCCTACAGGACTTTACCCTAATACTGACCTGGTTCTCCTACAGGACTTTACCCTAATACTGACCTGGTTCTCCTACAGGACTTTACCCTAATACTGACCTGGTTCTCCTACAGGACTTTACCCTAATACTGACCTGGTTCTCCCAACAGGACTTTACCCTAATACTGACCTGGTTCTCCTACAGGACTTTATCCTAATACTGGTTCTCCTACAGGACTTTACCCTAATACTGACCTGGTTCTCCTACAGGACTTTACCCTAATACTGACCTGGTTCTCCTACAGGACTTTATCCTAATATTTCCCTGGTTCTCCTACAGGACTTTACCCTAATACTGACCTGGTTCTCCTACAGGACTTTACCCTAATACTGACCTGGTTCTCCTATAGGACTTTACCCTAATACTGACCTGGTTCTCCTACAGGACTTTACCCTAATACTGACCTGGTTCTCCTACAGGACTTTACCCTAATACTGACCTGGTTCTCCTACAGGACTTTACCCTAATACTGACCTGGTTCTCCTACAGGACTTTACCCTAATACTGACCTGGTTCTCCTACAGGACTTTACCCTAATACTGACCTGGTTCTCCTACAGGACTTTACCCTAATACTGACCTGGTTCTCCTATAGGACTTTACCCTAATACTGACCTGGTTCTCCCAACAGGACTTTACCCTAATACTGACCTGGTTCTCCTACAGGACTTTACCCTAATACTGACCTGGTTCTCCTACAGGACTTTACCCTAATACTGACCTGGTTCTCCTACAGGACTTTACCCTAATACTGACCTGGTTCTCCTACAGGACTTTACCCTAATACTGACCTGGTTCTCCCAACAGGACTTTACCCTAATACTGACCTGGTTCTCCCAACAGGACTTTACCCTAATACTGACCTGGTTCTCCTACAGGACTTTACCCTAATACTGACCTGGTTCTCCTACAGGACTTTACCCTAATACTGACCTGGTTCTCCTACAGGACTTTACCCTAATACTGACCTGGTTCTCCTACAGGACTTTACCCTAATACTGACCTGGTTCTCCTACAGGACTTTACCCTAATACTGACCTGGTTCTCCTACAGGACTTTACTCTAATACTGACCTGGTTCTCCAACAGGACTTTACCCTAATACTGACCTGGTCCTCCCAACAGGACTTTACCCTAATACTGACCTGGTTCTCCTACAGGACTTTACTCTAATACTGACCTGGTTCTCCTACAGGACTTTACCCTAATACTGACCTGGTTCTCCTACAGGACTTTACCCTAATACTGACCTGGTTCTCCTACAGGACTTTACCCTAATACTGACCTGGTTCTCCTACAGGACTTTACCCTAATACTGACCTGGTTCTCCTACAGGACTTTACTCTAATACTGACCTGGTTCTCCTACAGGACTTTACCCTAATACTGACCTGGTTCTCCTACAGGACTTTACCCTAATACTGACCTGGTTCTCCTACAGGACTTTACCCTAATACTGACCTGGTTCTCCTACAGGACTTTACTCTAATACTGACCTGGTTCTCCTACAGGACTTTACCCTAATACTGACCTGGTTCTCCTACAGGACTTTACCCTAATACTGACCTGGTTCTCCCAACAGGACTTTACCCTAATACTGACCTGGTTCTCCTACAGGACTTTACCCTAATACTGACCTGGTTCTCCTACAGGACTTTACCCTAATACTGACCTGGTTCTCCTACAGGACTTTACCCTAATACTGACCTGGTTCTCCTACAGGACTTTACCCTAATACTGACCTGGTTCTCCTACAGGACTTTACCCTAATACTGACCTGGTTCTCCTACAGGACTTTACCCTAATACTGACCTGGTTCTCCTACAGGACTTTACCCTAATACTGACCTGGTTCTCCTACAGGACTTTACTCTAATCTTATAAGTTTTGTATATTTTCATTGAACCATATAGTTTTGATAGATGCTTCATGTCTGCAGGTGCGGTTATGTTTTCAATCGTTATTATAAAAGACTTCGTCGATGTTCTGGGTTTGAATCTGGATTTGTGTGAACCTAAAAGGAGGAGGATGAAGGTGGATGGGTTCCTCAGAGATAAGTGCAGGGATTTTTCTGCCATTATAATCCTTGGGCAGGCTGCCAAAGCGTTTATTTTTCAGGTCGCCTAAACCCTCAATATATATATTTTTTAAATACATTTTTGTGATGACAGAACACATTCAGTGTAATCTTAAATGACGAAAAGCAGATATAAAGTGTATATATATCATATTTGTTATATTATATTGTTATATTACAATATCTTTTTTGGGGGAAAATCACACAAACGTGTGTCCCTAGAGTCTCACAGTGCACTACTTTTGACCAGAGCCCTATTGAACGAGGTGGCGTTTGAGCCGACCAGGGCCAGTGGCTCACATCACTGATTGATTTGCCTGTGTTTGTTTAGCTGATGGTTCTCATAGGTTGTAGTAGTCCGCCTGGTCAGGGACGACATTTCATTCATTTGGTAGATGTTTTTTATCCAGATTGACCTACAGGAGCAATTAGGTGTTAAGTGCCTTGCTCAAGGGCACTTAGACACATTTTTTTTTTTGTACCTAGTTGGTCAGGGATTCGAACCAGCGACTTTTAGGTTACTGGCCCAATGCTCTTAACCTCTATGCTACCTGCTACAAGTGGAACCGGCGTTCAGACAGGCCCTGATAGAGGCTCTAAGGAAGAACAGAGGAGTCGACAGACAGACGGACGGACGGACGGACAGACGGACAGAGGACTAGTGGGTCATCCTGGGGACTAACAGACAGAGGACTAGTGGGTCATCCTGGAGACTAACAGACAGACAGAGGACTAGTGGGTCATCCTGGAGACTAACAGACAGACAGAGGACTAGTGGGTCATCCTGGGGACTAACAGACAGAGGACTAGTGGGTCATCCTGGAGACTTACAGACAGACAGAGGACTAGTGGGTCATCCTGGGGACTAACAGACAGAGGACTAGTGGGTCATCCTGGAGACTTACAGACAGACAGAGGACTAGTGGGTCATCCTGGAGACTTACTGTTGACCAGGGCCCATAGGGTAGTGCACTACTGTTGACCAGGGCCCATAGGGTAGTACACTACTGTTGACCAGTGTAGTATGTATGTGATAGGGTGCCATTTATGACTCATCCAGGGAGTGTAATGTATTACCCAGAATTCACAGCCCAGCACACCAGAACCCCACCAGCCAATAGAGACAGAGACAGGCTGACTGAATGGAGGGAGACAGGCTGGCTGAATGGAGGGAGACAGGCTGGGTGAATGGAGGGAGACAGGCTGGCTGAATGGAGGGAGACAGGCTGGGTGAATGGAGGGAGACATGCTGGCTGAATGGAAGGAGACAGGCTGGCTGAATGGAGGGAGACAGGCTGGGTGAATGGAGAGATACAGGCTGGCTGAATGGAGAGAGACAGGCTGGCTGAATGGAGGGAGACAGGCTGGCTGAATGGAGGGAGACAGGCTGGCTGAATGGAGGGAGACAGGCTGGCTGAATGGAGGGAGACAGGCTGGCTGAATGGAGGGAGACATGCTGGCTGAATGGAGGGAGACAGGCTGGCTGAATGGAGGGAGACAGGCTGGCTGAATGGAGGGAGACAGGCTGGCTGAATGGAGGGAGACAGGCTGGGTGAATGGAGGGAGACAGGCTGGCTGAATGGAGGGAGACAGGCTGGGTGAATGGAGGGAGACAGGCTGGCTGAATGGAGGGAGACAGGCTGGCTGAATGGAGGGAGACAGGCTGGCTGAATGGAGGGAGACAGGCTGGCTGAATGGAGGGAGACAGGCTGGCTGAATGGAGGGAGACAGGCTGGCTGAATGGAGGGAGACAGGCTGGCTGAATGGAGGGAGATAGGCTGGCTGAATGGAGGGAGACAGGCTGGCTGATTAAATTAAATGACAAAACAATCACAAAATAATTAAGTCGGAGCAAAACGGTGGCCATCCAGTACGATGACATCTTCCTACCAGTGAGGACTCTGAACAATCTCTCTCTCAATTCAATTTCAATTAAATTTCAATTCAATATCAATTCAATTTCAATTCAATATCAATTCAATTTAAGGGTCTTTATTGGCAAAGCAAGTGAAATACATAATAAACAGAAGTGAAAAAAAAATGTTTATTTTTTTCTTTTTACAGGAAACATTACACAACAGTTCCAAAAGAATAAAGACATTTCAAATGTGGTACTTCACCCAGTAGATATGGGAGTTTATCAAAATTGGATTTGTTTTCTAATTCTTTGTCGGTCTGTGTAATCTGAGGGAAATATGTCTCTCTAATATGGTCATACATTAGGCAGGAGGTTAGGAAGTGCAGCTCAGTTTCCACCTCATTTTGTGGGCAGTGAGCACATAGGCTGTCTTCTCTTGAGAGCCATGTCTGTCTACGGCGGCCTTTCTCAATAGCAAGGCTATGCTCACTAAGTCTCTACATAGTCAAAGCTTTCCTTAAGTTTGGGTCAGTGTCATCGGAAATTCATAATTCCTACATGTGTACATGTATCACTCAGTCTGTTTATAGGAATTTGTAAGATTCTTATTTGCACAAAATAGACAGAGACCAGTCTTATCAAAATTAGATAATAGTATTTATTCTCGGAGCGCGCTCCCATTGAACCACGAACAACAGTTTATATATAAAATATGACGTCATTGGTTATAGAATGAATCTCCTCCTCTCGATCAAGACAAAGCAGGTTAAAAAGTTTATTCCAACCCACTAGCGCCCTCCAGATACACCCTATATGAAGATTACTTCTGAAGTCACACCTTCATCTATCACCATTTTAGCAGACAGCTCCAGATAATGGAGCGGCAGGGTAGCCTAGTGGTTAGAGCGTTGCAAGTTCAAATCCCCGAGCTGGCAAGGTACAACATCGTTCTGTCGTTCTGCCCCTGAACAGGCAGTTAACCCACTGTTCCTAGGCTGTCATTGAAAATAAGAATTTGTTCTTAACTGACTTGCCTAGTAAAATAAAGGTAAAAAAAATGAAAACCTAGGGAGGCACTCACTGCCTTATCTGAACATCCCAGAGCTTAGTTGAGTCGGTTCAACCATAGGTTAACAACCTTTTTGCTCACTAAAAACCCACAACCAATGGGTTCTCCAACCTAGTTGGAATGATGTTTATCATGCTTCACAATCTCTTCCTTATGAACTAACATATTGTATATTGTAAAACAGGGTATAGTTTAATGAGTTATAGTTCTATTTAAATGTAGATATTGTTTAGTCATTATTCATAAAATTCTTCAGTCAGTCACAGTGGTCAGGTATTCTATCACTGTGTACTTTCTATTTAGGGCTAAATAGCATTCTTGTTTGCTCAATTTTTTTGTTCTTTCCAATGTGTCAAGTAATTATATTTTTTGTTTTCTCATTATTTGGTTGAGTCTAATTGTGTTGCTGTCCTGGGGCTCTGTAGGGTGTGTTTGTGTTTGTGAACCGAGCCCCAGGACCAGCTTGCTTAGGAGACTCTTCTCCAGGTTCATCTCTCCGTAGGTGATGGCTTTGTCATGGAAGGTTTGGGAATTGCTTCCTTTTAGGTGGTTGTCGAATTGACAGGCTCTTTTCTGGATTGTCATAATTAGTGGGTATCGGACTAATTCTGCTGTGCATTATTTGGTGTTTTCCAGCAGACATGTCAGCAGAGCTCTCATTCCTGTAGCAGCACATGACTCTAGCCCCAGCAGTTCTCTCCACCTCCCCCATCCCTTTATCCCTGCCAGTACAGCTCAGGTCCCTCACTGAGGATATTTTGGCAGAATTCTGCATGAAGAGTCTCAATTTGGTGTTTGTCCCATTTTGTGAATTCCTGGTTGGTGTGCGGACCCGAGACCTCACAACCATAAAGGGCAATGGGCTCTATAACTGATTTAAGTATTTTTAGCCAGATCCTAATTGGTATGTTGAATTTTATGTTCCATTTGATGGCATAGAATGCACTTATTGCCTTGTCTCTCAGCTCATTCACATGTATGTATAGTTTTTTTGTGTGCTCTAGGGCAACAGTGTCTAGATGGAATTTGTATTTGTGGTCCTGTTGACTGGACCTTTTTTGCAACACCCTTATGCTTGTCTTACTGAGATTTACTGTCAGGGCCCAGGTCTGTCAGGGCCCAGGTCTGACAAGGCCCAGGTCTGTCAGGGCCCAGGTCTGACAAGGCCCAGGTCTGTCAGGGCCCAGGTCTGTCAGGGCACAGGTCTGTCAGGGCACAGGTCTGTCAGGGCACAGGTCTGTCAGGGCACAGGTCTGTCAGGGCCCAGGTCTGTCAGGGCCCAGGTCTGACAGAATCTGTGCAGAAGATCTAGGTGCTGCTGTAGGCCCTCCTTGGTTGGGGACAGAAGCACCAGATCATCTGCAAACAGTAGACATTTGACTTCAGAATCTAGTAGGTTGAGGCCGGCTGCTGCAGACTGTTGTAGTGCCTTGCCAATATATATATATTGAAGAGGGTGTGGCTTAAGTTGCATCCCTGTCTCACCCCACGGCCCTGTGGGAAGATTTTGTATATATTTTTTTTGTGGGGGGGGGGGGCAATTTTAGCCGTACGCTTGTTTGTGTACATGGGTTTTATAATGTTGTATGTTTTTCCCCCAACACCACTTTCCATCAATTTGTATGGCAGACCCCATGCCAATATAGTCAAAAGCTTTTTTTGAAATCAACAAGGCATGAGGAGACTTTGTTTTGGTTTATTTCTTTGTCAATTTGAGTGTGCAGGGTGAATACGTGGTCTGTCGTATGATAATTTCGTAAAAAGCCAATTTTACATTTTCTCAGTACATTGTTTTTCCTGAGGAAATGTACGAGTCTGCTGTTAAGGATAATGCAGAGGATTTTCCCCAGTTTGCTGTTGACACATATCCCACGGTAGTTATTGGGGGCATATCTCCACTTTTGTGGATTGGGGTGATCAGTCCTTGCTTCCAAATATTGGGCAAGATGCCAGAGCTAAGGATGATGTTAAAGAGTTTAAATTTAGCCAATTGGAATTTGTTGTCTGTGTATTTGATCATTTCATTTCGGATACCATCAACATTTTGTCCTGTAGCTCATTCAATGTAATTGGAGAAAACAGTGGGTTCTGGTAGTCGTTAATAGTTGATTCTAAGATTTGTATTTTATCATGTGTATGTTTTTGCTGTTTGTTCTTTGTTATAGAGCCAAAAAGATTGGAGAAGTGGTTTACCCATACATCTCCATTTTGGATAGATAACTCTTCCTGTTGTTGTTTGTTTATTGTTTGCCAATTTTCCCAGAAGTGGTTTGATTCTATGGATTCTTCAATTACATTGAGCTGATTTCTGACGTGTTCCCTCTTTTTCAGTAGTGTATTTCTGTATTGTTTTAGTGATTCACCATAGTGTAGACTCAGGTTTTCTGGGTCTCTATGTTTTTGGTTTGACAGGTTTCTCAATTTCTTCATCAACATTGTCAATGTTGTTCATTTTCTTAGAATTTCTGCTTGAAATTTTAAAGATTTATAGGGATGCTGAGAGGTCAATTATACTGTTTAGGTTTTCAACTGCCAAGTTTATACCTTTACTATTACAGATAAATGTTTTGTCCAGGAAGATGTCTAAAAGGGATTGAATTTGTTGTTGCCTAATTGTTTTTTGGTAGGTTTCCACATTACTTTCCTTCCATCTATAGCATTTCTTAATATTATTCAGTTCCTTTGGCTTTGATGCCTCATTGTTACGTTCCCCAGTTTATGTGTTGTAGTTTGTGTTTGTGCATGTGTTTATTTCAGGAAATGGCTTCCTGAAATCCCTCAAGCAGCTGATTGGTCGACTCCAGGGCTAATTGGAGAGCTGACCCCGCCCCCTCGTCAAGACACAGCTGTCTCCAATTACCCATTCCTTCAGAAGCTATATAAAAGCCAGTGTTCTGTTCAGGAGAGAGAGATTTTTGCTGGGAGGTCATTGCAGAGCGATTGTTTGTGATAGAGATTTGCTGGGAGGTCATTGCAGAGCGATTGTTTGTGATAGAGAGATTTGCTGGGAGGTCATTGCTGAAAGTTGGTATGTTCTGTGAGTTTGTTGCTCAGGTAGAGCTTATTTGATGTCCTTTGTTTTTTTAGTTTGTTTGTGAAATTGTTTAATATTCTGTTTCATTTGTTCCCAGGGGGAAAGGGGAAGGCACCTTGGGAGTGTTTAGGCAAGAGGCCCGCGGGCATACATATACCCGTAGTATATTCACTGTCTAGGCACACTAGGGAAGACCTGGGCGGACCACCCCCTGTATTTTGGTTAGGGCACCAGGTGGTGCTAAATTAGGTAAAAGTGGTTAGGCAGGTAAGATAAGGAGAGGGGGCTTTGAGATTTACTTTCTTTGCTTTGGTTCCGTCCAGCCCCTTTTCCCCATATTACCGTGTACAGGAATAAAGTCCTTGTAAACAGTACCACATTCTGCCTGTTGTCATCCTTACTCGCACCTACAATCCATACCTTTTTCACTTCACGGAGAGTTTAGTTGTAGCAGGGTGTTGCGTTCCCTCTTCATAGAGGCGTGCGTAACACTCATGATTAAGTATTGCTCTGTTCAAGTAGACTGTGATTTTTCTGTGATCTGATAGGGATGTCAGTGGGCTGACTGTGAACGCTCTGAGAGACTCTGGGTTGAGGTCGGTGATAAAGTAGTCTACAGTACTACTGCCAATAGATGAGCTATAAGTGTACCTACCATAGGAGTCCCCTCGAAGCCTACCATTGACTATGTACATACCCAGCGTGCGACAGAGCTGTAGGAGTTGTGACCCATTTTTGTTAGTTATGTTGTCATAGTTGTGTCTAGGGGGGCACATGAAGGAGGAAATGCTGTCCAGATAGGTGTTTGTCCCCCTGTGTGCTGAGAGTGTCAGGTTCTTGTCCGGTTCTGGCATTTAGGTCGCCACAGACTAGTACATGTCCCTGGGCCTGGAAATTATTGATTTCCCCCTCCAGGATGGAGAAGCTGTCTTCATTAAAGTATGGGGATTCTAGTGGGGGGATATAGGTAGCACACAGTAGGACATTTTTAGAGTTTCTAGCCAAATGTAAAATGTTCCTGTTTTGATTAATTTAATAGAGTGAGATAGGTCTGCTCTATACCACATTAGCATACCCCCTGAGTCTCTTCCCTGTTTCATACCTGGTAGTTTGGTGGATGGGACTACCAGCTCTCTGTAACCAAGAGGACAACCAGTGGGTCCGTCTCCTTTATACCATGTTTCACACCTGGTAGTTTGGTGGATTGGACTACCATCTCTATGTAACCTAGAGGACAACCAGTGGGTCCATCTCCTCTATACCAGGTTTCACACCTGGTAGTTTGGTGGATGGGACTACCAGCTCTCTGTAACCTAGATGGCAACCAGTGGGTCCATCTCCTCTATACCACCCACCTGGTAGTGTGGTGGATGGGACTACCATCTCTCTGTAACCTAGAGGACAACCAGTGGGTCCATCTCATCTATACCACCCACCTGGTAGTGTGGTGGATGGGACTACCAGCTCTCTGTAACCGAGAGGGCAACCAGTGGGTCCATCTCCTCTATACCATGTTTCCTGTAGGATTACAATGTCTTTATTCCTGATTTCTTTCTTTCTGTGTCTCTCTGTGTCTCTCTGTGTGTCTCTCCCTTTCTCTCTCTGTCTCTCTGTCTCTGTGTCTGTGTGTCTCTGTGTGTCTCTCTGTGTCTCTGTCTCTCTCTGTGTCTCTGTGTCTCTCTGTGTCTCTCTGTGTCTCTCTGTGTCTCTCTCTCTGTCTCTCTGTCTCTCTGTGTCTCTGTGTCTCTGTGTCTCTCTGTCTCTGTCTCTCGCTCTCTCGCTCTCTCGCTCTCTCGTCTTTAATGTCTGAGGAGTCCTTTTGATGTCTGGGGAGTCAGTTTGATGTCTGGGGAGTCAGTTTGATGTCTGAGGAGTCCGTTTGATGTCTGAGGAGTCCGTTTGATGTCTGAGGAGTCCGTTTGATGTCTGAGGAGTCCGTTTGATGTCTGAGGAGTCAGTTTGAATTTCTTTGATGTCTGAGGAGTCAGTTTGATGTCTGAGGAGTCAGTTTGATGTCTGAGGAGTCAGTTTGATGTCTGAGGAGTCAGTTTGATGTCTGAGGAGTCAGTTTGATGTCTGAGGAGTCAGTTTGATGTCTGAGGAGTCAGTTTGATGTCTGAGGAGTCAGTTTGATATCTGAGGATTCCGTTTGATGTATAAGGAGTCAGTTTGATGTTTTTTAATGTCTGATTGAATATCATGCACATTGTCGATACCTTTTAATCCCCAGATGTGATTTATATTATTATTCCTATGTATGCCATCTCCTAACTCCCTCAACCCTGTCTGGCAGAGGATGGCTCAATGACAGATTAAACCACAGCCCTGCTGCCTGCCGTGTCATTGTGTTATTTTATCTTCTTTTCGCTCCAGGGAATCACCACCTAATCAACAGTAAGAGGTGATGTAGTGATCCTGTTATTAGATCTAATTTCTTAATGATTATCCAGATTAACGTTAGACGGAGGAAGGTCATCCCTCTCCTCGCTGTCCTCTCTTGTCCTCTCCCTCCAAACTTTCCTCTCCCCTCTCTCCTCTCCTCTCTCTCCTCTTCTCTCTCTCCTCTCCTCTCGTCTCTCTCCTCACTTTCCTCTCCTCTCTTGTCCTCTCCTCTCTCTCCTCTCTTGTCCTCTCCTCTCTCTCTCCCCTTTCCCCTCTCTCCTCTCTTGTCCTCTCCTCTCTCTCTCTCCTCTTTCCTCTCTTTCCTCTCCCCTCTTGTCCTTTCCTCTCTCACTCCTCTTTCCTCTCTCTCCTCGCTTGTCCTCTTCTCTCTCTCTGCTCTCCTCTGTTCTCTCTCCAACACAGTTTAGCTTGCTGCTGAATCAATTATAGTCCTGGAGGGAAGCTGTGAATACAACAACGGGCGGCGACCTCTGATGCTCTGAAAGTCGTTGCACTGAAACATTTTGCATCTTCTAAATCAGTCTTGCTCTCTCTTCAAACGGTCTGATAATGAATAAGAGCTATTTTAAATTAGAGCATCATGGCTGATGATAATGAATAAGGGTTATTTTGAATGAGAGCATCATGGCTGATAATATTGAATAAGGGGTATTTTAAATCAGAGCATCATGGCTGATGATAATGAATAAGGGTTATTTTGAATAAGAGCATCATGGCTGATGATAATGAATAAGGGTTATTTTGAATAAGAGCATCATGGCTGATGATAATGAATAAGGGTTATTTTGAATGAGAGCATCATGGCTGATAATATTGAATAAGGGTTATTTTAAATTAGAGCATCATGGCTGATGATAATGAATAAGGGTTATTTTGAATAAGAGCATCATGGCTGATGATAATGAATAAGGGTTATTTTGAATGAGAGCATCATGGCTGATAATATTGAATAAGGGGTATTTTAAATGAGAGCATCATGGCTGATAATATTGAATAAGGGTTATTTTAAATTAGAGCATCATGGCTGATGATATTGAATAAGGGTTGCAAATAAATTCATTAAAAATCATACAATGTGATTTTCTGGATTTTTTTTCTCATTTTGTCTGTCATAGTTGAAGTGTACCTATGATGAAAATTACAGGCCTCTCTCATATTTTTAAGTGGTAGAACTTGCACAATTGGTGGCTGACTAAATACTTTTTTGCCACACTGTATATAGATAGTCTTGATGGCAGCTGTAACAAACCAGTTTCCTTGATGAAAGTGTTTTGTGGTTGTACAGTATCCTCAAACAATAGCATGGTATTGTTTCACTCTAATAGCTACTGTATATTGGACACTTCAGTTAGATTAACAATCATTTAGGCTTTCTGATGATATAAGACATGTCAATGTTCCGGAAAGTTGGCTGTTGTTTACAACACCATTCTAGTCACATATCGCATATTGAGCAGCAACTGCCCTGATTTCGGGACTCTGTTCCTGTAGAGGTTAACGATTTTAGCTCCTTGACTCTCTGTCAATCAGAGAAGATTACTGCTGCGACAAACATGTTGGCTCTAAGATGGCTTTTTGGGTGGGAAGGGAGGCGAGAGATGAGTGAACGAGAGGAGTGAACGAGAGGAGGGAGAGAGAGAGAGAGAGAGAGCAGTTAATGACAGGAGGGAAAGAGAGAGAGGAGGGAGAGAGAGGAGAGAGCAGAAGGGAGAGAGGCGGGAGAGAGAGGAGAGCAGGAAGGAGAGAGCAGGAGGTAGATCAGGGAGTGAGAGGAGAGTTAGAGGGTAGAGAGGGAAAATAAGAAGAGGAGGGAGGGAAATTAGGAAGGGAATGGATGGAGAGGAGGAGGGGTGAGGAGGAGAGGTGAGGAGGAGAGGAGAGGACAGGTGAGGAGGAGAGGACAGGTGAGGAGGAGAGAATGAGGAGATGGATAGAGAATGGAGCCTGTATCCATCTGGCTGCCAAGCCCCTCCAGGAGAGAGCCAGGGGGAGGGAGAGGAGAGGAGAGGAGAGGAGAGGAGAGAAAATGGAGCCTGTATCCATCTGGCTGCCAAGCCCCTCCAGGAGAGAGCCAGGGGGAGGGAACCTCCTGATCCAAATGTCATCCCTGTTTTGGGATTATCCTGCATTTCCTGTCACTGATCTCTCCCTCTCTCTCTCTGTTATCTTTCTCAAACCCCCTGTTTACTGTATTCTGCCAGGGAATTCTAAAATACTTCTGGTTGATTGGTAGTTGTGAAAATCTGAAATAAAAAGTTATGAGCCACTGTAGCTTCCTCTGAGTATGTGGTGGTCCCTGGGTATGGGGTGGTCCCTGGGTATGGGGTGGTCCCTGGGTATGGGGTGGTCCCTGGGTTTGGAGTGGTCCCTGAGTATGTGGTGGTCCCTGGGTATGTGGTGGTCCCTGGGTATGTGGTGGTCCCTGGGTATGGGGTGGTCCCTGGGTTTGGAGTGGTCCCTGAGTATGTGGTGGTCCCTGGGTATAGGGGGGTCCCTGGGTATGGGGTGGTCCCTGGGTTTGGGGTGGTCCCTGTGTATGGAGTGGTCCCTGTTTGGGGTGGTATCTGGGTATGGGGTGGTCCCTGGGTATGGGGGGGTCCCTGTTTGGGGCGGTCCCTGGGTATGGAGTGGTCCCTGTATGGGGTGGTATCTGGGTATGGGTGGTCCCTGGGTATGGAGTGGTCCCTGTTTGGGGTGGTATCTGGGTATGGGGTGGTATCTGGGTATGGAGTGGTCCCTGTTTGGGGTGGTCCCTGGTTATGGGGTGGTCCCTGGGTATAGGGTGGTCACTGGGTATGGGGGGTCCCTGGGTATGGAGTGGTCCCTGTATGGGGTGGTATCTGGGTATGGAGTGGTATCTGGGTATGGGGTGGTATCTGGGTATGGAGTGGTATGGGGAAGAAAACAAACATTTACTCAACTTGATATGGCCCAACTTACCCTAAGGCAAACATTTTGACTATATTAGCCTACACAGCTACAAGGATGCACTTTCAAACTAGATTTAGGACCTCATATTGAAGCTAATAGAGGCCCCAACTGATGTTTATAACAATGTTAAAATGATCTACTTTGGTTTAGATACAAGCATAATGAAATCTCTAACACAATAAAATCATTTGACTTGGTGAAAATCTGTTGTTTTGGACCTAACTTGCTGGTCACTTTTTCCATGTGGTTTCATCCTTCAGACTCCATGAACTGATGACCTCTTCCTACATATTAGGTCACATGATTATGTGTTTCCTAGGAACAATGGTGACTAAATCTACCCCTTTGGTTCAACTTCCCCCTTTGGCTCAACTTCCCCCTTTGGTTCAACTTCCCCCTTTGGCTCAACTTCCCTCTTTGGCTCAACTTCCCCCTTTGGTTCAACTTCCCCCACTCTCCCCTGAGTATTTATGCTGCTGATTGAGCTTTTCCTTCAACCATCTCCTTTTTTTTCCAGATGGAAGATGTCATCGCTCATATGCAAGATGAGACAAATGGAATTCCTGTCCGCACAGTCAAGAGTTTTTTATCTAAAATCCCAAGTGTTTTTTCAGGTAAGATATATTTTTTTATAGTTACAGTATAAAGATGTGTGTGTGTTTGAGAGAGAGTGAGAGCGAAAGAAAGATATATATATACATATATATATATATATATATACAGTTGAAGTCAGAAGTTTACATACACTGAGGTTGGAGTCATTAAAACTCGTTTTCAACCACTCCACAAATTTATTGTCAACAAACTATAGTTTTGGCAAGTCGGTTAGGACATCTACTTTGTGCATGACACAAGTCATCTTTCCAACGATTCTTTACAGATAGATTATTTCACTTATAACTCACTGTATCACAATTCATGTGGGTCAGAAGATTACATACACTAAGTTGACTGTGTCTTTAAACAGCTTGGAACAGTTCTGAAAATAATGTCATGGCTTTAGAAGCTTCTGATAGGCTAATTAACATAATTTGAGTCAATTGGAGGTGTACCTGTGGATGTATTTCAAGGCCTACATTCAAACTCAGTGCCTCTTTGCTTGACATCATGGGAAAATCAAAAGAAATCAGCCAAGACCTCAGAAAATACATTTTAGACCTCCACAAGTCTGGTTCATCCTTGGGAGCAATTTACAAATGCCTGAAGGTGCCACGTTCATCTGTACAAACAATAGTACGCAAGTATAAACACCATGGAACCATGCAGTCGTCATACCACTCAGGGAGGAGACGTGTTCTGTCTCTTAGAGATGAACGTACTTTGGTGTGAAAAGTTCAAATCAATTCCAGAACAGCAGCAAAGGACCTTGTGAAGATGCTGGAGGAAACATGGGGACAAAAGTATCTATATCCACAGTAAAACGGGTCCTATATCAACATAAACAGCCTTCAGGTTAACAAGGAAGAAGCCACTGTCAAAACTGTCATAAAAAAGCCAGACTACAGTTTGCAACTGCACATGGGGACAAAGATTGTACTTTTTGGAGAAATGTCCTCTGGCCTGATGAAACAAAAATAGAACTGTTTGACCATAATGACCATCGTTATGTTTGGAGGAAAAAGGGGGAGGCTTGCAAGCCGAAGAACACCATCCCAGCTGTGAAGCACGGGGGTGGCAGCATCATGTTGTGGGAGTGCTTTGCTGCTGGAGGGACTGGTGCACTTCACAAAATAGATGACATCATGAGGTAGGAAAATTATGTGGATATATTAAGCAACATTTCAAGACATCAGTCAGGAAGTTAAAACTTGGTCGCAAATGGGTCTTCCAAATGGACAATGACCCCAAGCATCCTTCCAAAGTTGTGGCAAAATGGCTTAAGGACAACAAAGTCAAGGTATTGGAGTGCCATCACAAAGTCCTGACCTCAATGCTATAGAAAAATGTGTGGGCAGAACTGAAAAAGCGTGTGCGAGCAAGGAGGGCTAGAAACCTGACTCAGTTACACCAGCTCTGTCAGGAGGAATGGGCCAAAATTCACCCAACGTATTGTGAGAAGCTTGTGGAAGGCTACCCGAAACGTTTGACCCAAGTTTAACAATTTAAACTTCTGACCCACTGAGAATGTGATGAAAGAAATACAAGCTGAAATAAATCATTCTCTCTACTATTATTCTGACATTTCACATTCTTAAAATAAAGTGGTGATCCTAGCTGACCTAAGACAGGGAATTTCTACTAGGATTAAATGTCAGGAATTTTGAAAAACTGAGTTTTAATGTATTTGGCTTAGGTGTATGTAAACTTCCGACTTCAACTCTATATGTATATATTTAGAGAGAGGAAAATTAGATGGAGGCAGAGAGAGAGAAAGACCGGTTACATGACTGTCTGGGAAGAATGGGCAGATCAGACTGATGGGGGGAGGGGAGAGAGGGGGTGACAGTAACCAGGCGCTCTCTCTCCCACAGAGAAGAGAGGGGGAGTTGCTGGATGGTCACCCTTCACACCCTGCTGTAAATCTCTAGAGGGGGAGTTGCTGGATGGTCACCCTTCACACCCTGCCGTAAATCTCTAGAGGGGGAAACGTTCTCTCTCTACCCTTCAGTATTGGAATCAGAAGGTCTTTGTCTAGAGAGAGACTTTTGCCAAAAACTCTAACGTCCAAAAAGGGAGCTTTGGAACAACATGTCTAACATCTGAATATGGGATATGGTCAGTGGGGACCTAAAGAATAATAATGTCATATTGTTTTTCATTTTGTGATGTTATTAACTGTATGAACCAAATACTGTAACTGAACACCCCCTCTAGCTGTTATCCAATATGTTGGATGTAGGATTCATAAGAGAGAACTTATAATCATATCCTTTGCACATTAAATAGCCATGCCCTGAATGAGGTCAGAGAGCTTGTCAGCGTGATGGAATTGCCCTTTTTGACCAGAGTGCTTAAAAGGACTGACTAAGAATTTACATACCAGACCAGAAGATGTGAGACCGTGGTCCACACGTTGAAATGGTTAAAACTCTGAAATTCTCAACCTCAACACTAGATGAGAAGATAACCTCACCTACCAGACCAGGAAACGTGGAGTGTTCGCTCCATGTGGGAAATGGTTGAAACAACACGAGGTGAAGAAGATAAACTCACCAAACTATACCCGAACATGAACAGGCTGCAGCTGTCCATGTAAAGGGGTTCAAACTCTGAATATCCATACGCGCTAAGAACAAGTTCTGAACAAAAACAGCCCATTGGAGACCGGACAACTAAGAAGAAGGACATTGTGACATCTGGTGGACAACCAGAATATGTACAAGTGGCCGCGGAGAGGCCAACAGAACCCCCTTTCAAGAAGGTTTGGTTTCAACAGAGATAGATGATGAACAACGGTATTCAAACACGTAAAAACATTCATTGCTTCTTATTACCAAAACGGGCAGCGGTTCGTGAGAAAGGTATATGATTAATGTAAAGACAGTCCTAGAATGTTTCCACGATAAATGTGCCTTTTTCTCTATGTATGTGTATTCTGTGTTATTATTTAGTTAGTTAGTAAATAGATAATTAAATACATTTTGTATAGTACTGAATGATATGCAAAGTTTGTGGTTCTTGCAGATCCAAGAAGGTTACGACTGTTCAGAATGAGACTGATATGAGGTAATGATTAATAAGTGACTGTAATCGATATATAACTTATATATATATATATATATATATATATATCTTCTAGAGTTACATTTTGGAGATGGTAATGGGTTAAACAATTTATTCCGTGGTGCCCCCAAATTCCTAATGAGTTAAATGTTTCATTTAATCAGATAACAATTAAACATAGTGGATTCAATAAATAACAGTCATCAGGTTAATGTACGTCACTTCACAGTATACTAACCTCAACATTAAAACCTTCCAAATCCAAATTACCTGAATGGACTGGTGGAGCTGGACGGCTGTCTGAGAGAGCTGGCTGCTCTACGGACTGGTGGAGCTGGACCGCTGTCTGAGAGAGCTGGCTGCTCTCCGGACTGGTGGAGATGGACGGATGTCTGAGAGAGCTGGCTGCTGAATGGATTGTGGAGATGGACGGCTGTCTGAGAGAGCTGGCTGCTCTACGGACTGGTGGAGATGGACGGATGTCTGAGAGAGCTGGCTGCTCTACGGACTGGTGGAGATGGACGGATGTCTGAGAGAGCTGGCTGCTGAATGGATTGTGGAGATGGACGGCTGTCTGAGAGAGCTGGCTGCTCTACGGACTGGTGGAGATGGACGGATGTCTGAGAGAGCTGGCTGCTGAATGGATTGTGGAGATGGACGGCTGTCTGAGAGAGCTGGCTGCTCTACGGACTGGTGGAGCTGGACCGCTGTCTGAGAGAGCTGGCTGCTCTACGGACTGGTGGAGATGAACGGATGTCTGAGACAGCTGGCTGCTGAATGGATTGTGGAGATGGATGGCTGTCTGAGAGAGCTGGCTGCTCTACGGACTGGTGGAGATGTACGGATGTCTGAGAGAGCTGGCTGCTGAATGGATTGTGGAGATGGACGGCTGTCTGAGAGAGCTGGCTGCTCTACGGACTGGTGGAGATGGACGGATGTCTGAGAGAGCTGGCTGCTGAATGGATTGTGGAGATGGACGGCTGTCTGAGAGAGCTGGCTGCTCTACGGACTGGTGGAGCTGGACCGCTGTCTGAGAGAGCTGGCTGCTCTACGGACTGGTGGAGATGGACGGATGTCTGAGAGAGCTGGCTGCTGAATGGATTGTGGAGATGGACGGCTGTCTGAGAGAGCTGGCTGCTCTACGGACTGGTGGAGATGGATGGCTGTTTGAGAGAGCTGGCTGCTCTACGGACTGGTGGAGCTGGACCGCTGTCTGAGAGAGCTGGCTGCTCTACGGACTGGTGGAGATGGACGGATGTCTGAGAGAGCTGGCTGCTAAATGGATTGTGGAGATGGACGGCTGTCTGAGAGAGCTGGCTGCTCTACGGACTGGTGGAGATGGATGGCTGTCTGAGAGAGCTGGCTGCTCTATGTACTGGTGGAGCTGGACAGCTGTCTGAGAGAGCTGGCTGCTCTACGGACTGGTGGAGATGGATGGCTGTCTGAGAGAGCTGGCTGCTGAATGGACTGGTGGAGATGGACGGCTGTCTGAGAGAGCTGGCTGCTCTACGGACTGGTGGAGATGGACGGCTGTCTGAGAGAGCTGGCTGCTCTACGGACTGGTGGAGATGGAAGGCTGTCAGAGAGCTGGCTGCTCTACGGACTGGTTCAACAGACCATCAGTGGGTAATAACAGATCAACAGACCATCAGTCATTAATAACAGATCAACAGACCATCAGTAGGTAATACCAGATCAACAGACCATCAGTAGGTAATATCAGATCAACAGTAACAGACCATCAGTAGGTAATATCAGATCAATAGACCATCATTTGTTAATAACAGATCAATAGACCATCAGTAGGTAATATCAGATCAATAGATCATCAGTGGGTAATAACAGATCAACAGTAACAGACCATCAGTAGGTAATAACAGATCAACAGTAACAGACCATCAGTAGGTAATAACAGACCATCAGTAGGTAATAACAGACCATCAGTAGGTAATATCAGATCAATAGACCATCATTTGTTAATAACAGATCAATAGACCATCAGTAGGTAATATCAGATCAATAGACCATCAGTGGGTAATAACAGATCAACAGACCATCAGTAGGTAATAACAGATCAACAGTTACAGACCATCAGTAGGTAATAACAGATCAACAGTAACAGACCATCAGTAGGTAATAACAGATCAACAGTAACAGACCATCAGTAGGTAATAACAGACCATCAGTAGGTAATAACAGACCATCAGTAGGTAATAACAGATCAATAGACCATCAGTAGGTAATAACAGACCATCAGTAGGTAATAACAGACCATCAGTAGGTAATAACAGATCAACAGTAACAGACCATCAGTAGGTAATAACAGATCAATAGACCATCAGTAGGTAATAACAGATCAATAGACCATCAGTAGGTAATAACAGGTTAACAGTAATAGACCATGAGTAGATAATATCAGATCAACAGATCATCAGTAGGTAATAACAGATCAACAGTAACATACCATCAGTAGGTAATAACAGACCATCAGTAGGTAATAACAGATCAACAGTAACAGACCATCAGTAGGTAATAACAGATCAATAGACCATCAGTAGGTAATAACAGACCATCAGTAGGTAATAACAGACCATCAGTAGGTAATAACAGACCATCAGTAGGTAATAACAGATCAATAGACCATCAGTAGGTAATAACAGACCATCAGTAGGTAATAACAGACCATCAGTAGGTAATAACAGATCAATAGACCATCAGTAGGTAATAACAGACCAACAGACCATCAGTAGGTAATAACAGATCAATAGATCATCAGTAGGTAATAACAGATCAACAGTAACAGACCATCAGTAGGTAATAACAGACCATCAGGAGGTAATAACAGATCAATAGACCATCAGTCAGCCCATATTGACACTCTGACACACAAACAACTTTTCTGCTTATGTTGACGCTGTCTGTTCTTCACACACCTGGTGTGTGTCCTGCTCCATGAGGGTTGAGGTGACAGCCCAGTGTCTGTCACCTGGTGTGTGTCCTGCTACATAAGGTTTGAGATGACAGCCCAGTGTCTGTCACCTGGTGTGTGTCCTGCTACATAAGGGTTGATAAGGCTGTAATTAAAGTCTAGTGCCTCTTCTGTTACTATAGTGATGTCTCAAATGGTACCCTGTTCCCTTTGTAGAGCACTTCTGTTGACCAGATTCCTATTCCCTATATAGAACACTACTTTAGACCAGAGCCCTATTCCCTATATAGAACACTACTGTTGACCAGAGCCCTATTCCCTATATAGAACACTACTGTTGACCAGAGCCCTATTACCTATATAGAACACTACTGTTGACCAGAGCCCTATTCCCTATATAGAACACTACTGTTAACCAGAGCCCTATTCCCTATATAGAACACTACTGTTAATCAGAGCCCTATTCCCTATATAGAACACTACTGTTGACCAGAGCCCTATTCCCTATATAGAACACTACTGTTAACCAGAGCCCTATTCCCTATATAGAACACAACTGTTGATCAGAGCACAGTAGGGCACTACATAGGGAATAAGGTGCCCTTTGAAACAGAGCCTGTTTTATTCTCCTGCCCAGATCTGTCCAGGTTCTGTAATAACAATGAGTCCTGTTTTACCTTCCTGGTACAGTGCCTTGCGAAAGTATTCGGCCCCCTTGAACTTTGCGACCTTTTGCCACATTTCAGGCTTCAAACATAAAGATATAAAATTGTATTTTTTTGTGGAGAATCAACAACAAGTGGGACACAATCATGAAGTGGAACGACATTTATTGGATATTTCAAACTTTTTTTAACAAATCAAAAACTGAAAAATTGGGCGTGCAAAATTATTCAGCCCCTTTACTTTCAGTGCAGCAAACTCTCTCCAGAAGTTCAGTGAGGATCTCTGAATGATCCAATGTTGACCTAAATGACTAATGATGATAAATACAATCCACATGTGTGTAATCAAGTCTCCGTATAAATGCACCTGCACTGTGATAGTCTCAGAGGTCCGTCAAAAGCGCAGAGAGCATCATGAAGAACAAGGAACACACCAGGCAGGTCCGAGATACTGTTGAGAAGAAGTTTAAAGCCGGATTTGGATACAAAAAGATTTCCCAAGCTTTAAACATCCCAAGGAGCACTGTGCAAGCGATAATATTGAAATGGGAGGAGTATCAGACCATTGCAAATCTACCAAGACCTGGCCGTCCCTCTAAACTTTCAGCTCATACAAGGAGAAGACTGATCAGAGATGCAGCCAAGAGGCCCATGATCACTCTGGACGAACTGCAGAGATCTACAGCTGAGGTGGGAGACTCTGTCCATAGGACAACAATCAGTCGTATATTGCACAAATCTGGCCTTTATGGAAGAGTGGCAAGAAGAAAGCCATTTCTTAAAGATATCCATAAAAAGTGTTGTTTAAAGTTTGCCACAAGCCACCTGGGAGACACACCAAACATGTGGAAGAAGGTGCTCTGGTCAGATGAAACCAAAATGTAACTTTTTGGCAACAATGAAAAACGTTATGTTTGGCGTAAAAGCAACACAGCTGAACACACCATCCCCACTGTCAAACATGGTGGTGGCAGCATCATGGTTTGGGCCTGCTTTTCTTCAGCAGGGACAGGGAAGATGGTTAAAATTGATGGGAAGATGGATGGAGCCAAATACAGGACCATTCTGGAAGAAAACCTGATGGAGTCTGCAAAAGACCTGAGACTGGGACGGAGATTTGTCTTCCAACAAGACAATGATCCAAAACATAAAGCAAAATCTACAATGGAATGGTTCAAAAATAAACATATCCAGGTGTTAGAATGGCCAAGTCAAAGTCCAGACCTGAATCCAATCGAGAATCTGTGGAAAGAACTGAAAACTGCTGTTCACAAATGCTCTCCATCCAACCTCACTGAGCTCGAGCTGTTTTGCAAGGAGGAATGGGAAAAAATGTCAGTCTCTCGATGTGCAAAACTGATAGAGACATACCCCAAGCGACTTACAGCTGTAATCGCAGCAAAAGGTGGCGCTACAAAGTATTAACTTAAGGGGGCTGAATAATTTTGCACGCCCACTTTTTCAGTTTTTGATTTGTTAAAGTTTGAAATATCCAATAAATGTCGTTCCACTTCATGATTGTGTCCCACTTGTTGTTGATTCTTCACAAAAAAAATACAGTTTTATATCTTTATGTTTGAAGCCTGAAATGTGGCAAAAGGTCGCAAAGTTCAAGGGGGCCGAATACTTTCGCAAGGCACTGTATATAATGATTACATACTGGAGGAGCTGATAGTAGTGCTGTCCATGGAGCTGAATCGAGCCTTGATTCTGGTAGCAGCTACTGTCAATGCTGTAGGTGCTGTTAGTAGTGCTGTCCATGGTGCTGAATGGAGCCTCGATTCTGGTAGCAGCTACTGTCAATACTGTAGGAGCTGTTAGTAGTGCTGTCCATGGTGCTGAATGGAGACTTTTATATTAGAATCCTATGGGGCTATTAGAATCCTATGGGTCCATAGAGAGTCTGTTAGAATCCTATGGGTCCATAGAGAGTCTGTTAGAATCCTATGGGTCCATAGAGAGTCTGTTAGAATCCTATGGGTCCATAGAGAGTCTGTTAGAATCCTATGGGTCCATAGAGAGTCTGCTAGAATCATATGGATCCATAGAGAGTCTGTTAGAATCATATGGGTCCATAGAGTTTATTAGAATCATATGGGTCCATAGAGGGTCTATTAGAATCTTATGGGTCTATTAGAATCTTATGGATCCATATAGTGTTTATTACAATAATATCTGTCTATAGAGTGTCTATTAGAATCATATGGGTCTATAGAGGGTCTGTTAGAATCATATGGGTCTATAGAGGGTCTGTTAGGATTCCATGGGTCCGTATAGTGTTTGTGTGTGTGCATCTCTACAGTATATGTTTATGTTATTTAGATTGGTCCAGGTTTGTATTCAAGGCCTTGGATGTTATGTTGGCAAGGCCTTGCTTTTTGTTCACTGTGAAATTACATTGTAAAAAAAATGCTCCATAGAATTTACACTGATTGTATGTCATTTTATTTGATAAGCTAACCGTGATTAAAGGCATTCAGGGAAATATAGGCCCTTGGCTTGTTGATCCAAACACAGCAGTTGGCTTTGTGTGTTCTGTATTCTAATCTACATTCTATTGTTGTCACTGCAGATTGACTGTCAGTCTCGCTTTTTAATTTATTCTGTAATGTTGTCTCTGCAGATTGACTCTGTCTTGTTTAATTTATTCTGTAATGTTGTCTCTGCAGATTGACTCTGTCTCGCTTTTTAATTTATTCTGTAATGTAGTCTCTGCAGATTGACTCTGTCTCGCTTTTTAATTTATTCTGTAATGTAGTCTCTGTAGATTGACTCTGTCTCGCTTTTAAATTTATTCTTGTCACGACTTCTGCCGAAGTCGTTGCCTCTCCTTGTTCGGGCGGTGCTCGGCGGTCGACGTCACCGGCCTTCTAGCCATCATTGATCCTTTTTTCATTTTCCATTGGTTTTGTCTTGTCTTCCCACACACCTGGTTTCAATCCCATTCATTACCTGTTGTGTATTTAACCCTCTGTTTCCCCTCATGTCTTTGTCAGAGACTGTTTTATGTCAAGTGTTGTTTTATGTTGTATAGTTAATAGGTGCGCGACGGGTCCTCCTACCCATGTTCGTTTATGTCTGTACGTATTTAGTGTTTGGAGCATGTTAAGTGGACTTATATTAAAAGACTCCATTTACACTCCGTTTGACTCTCCTGTGCCTGACTTCCCTGCCACCTATACACACGACTCTGACAATTCTGTAATGTAGTCTCTGCAGATTGACTCTGTCTCGCTTTTTAATTTATTCTGTAATGTTGTCTTTGTAGATTGACTCTGTCTCGTTTAATTTATTATGTAATGTAGTCTCTGCAGATTGACTCTGTCTCGCTTTTTAATTTATTCTGTAATGTTGTCTTTGTAGATTGACTCTGTCTTGTTTAATTTATTCTGTAATGTAGTCTCTGCAGATTGACTCTCAGACTTGCTTTTTAATTTATTCTGTAATGTAGTCTCTGCAGATTGACTCTCAGACTTGCTTTTTAATTTATTCTGTAATGTAGTCTCTGCAGATTGACTCTCAGACTTGCTTTTTAATTTATTCTGTAATGTAGTCTCTGCAGATTGACTCTCAGACTTGCTTTCCACGTTATTCTGTCAGGTCCTTTAGAAATGGATTGGGGAGCGGTGAACATAAACTGGTAGGAGATTTGCTGCAGTAAGGAAAGGAGAGCTGTGGCGATGTTTCAGACTCACCTCTCCTTTAGATATGCATGGAACAATATACTATACATGAGAAGGGACATTTATGTAAAGTTATTTCAATATGTTGTTTTTTCCCCTCACATGTTTTTGATACCAGCAGAAGCAGAATGTTGAGTGTTTTATGTTGTCTTGTAGAAGCAGAATGTTGAGTGTTTTGTTTTGTCTTGCAGAAGCAGAATGTTGAGTGTTTTATGTTGTCTTGCAGAAGCAGAATGTTGAGTGTTTTGTCTTGTAGAAGCAGAATGTTGAGTGTTTTGTCTTGCAGAAGCAGAATGTTGAGTGTTTTATGTATTATGTTTTGTCTTGCAGAATGTTGAGTGTTTTGTCTTGTAGAAGCAGAATGTTGAGTGTTTTGTCTTGTAGAAGCAGAATGTTGAGTGTTTTGTTTTGTCTTGTAGAAGCAGAATGTTGAGTGTTTTGTCTTGCAGAAGCAGAATGTTGAGTGTTTTGTTTTGTCTTGTAGAAGCAGAATGTTGAGTGTTTTGTCTTGTAGAAGCAGAATGTTGAGTGTTTTGTTTTGTCTTGCAGAAGCAGAATGTTGAGTGTTTTGTTTTGTCTTGTAGAAGCAGAATGTTGAGTGTTTTGTCTTGTAGAAGCAGAATGTTGAGTGTTTTGTCTTGTAGAAGCAGAATGTTGAGTGTTTTATGTTTTATGTTTTGTTTTGCAGAATGTTGAGTGTTTTGTCTTGTAGAAGCAGAATGTTGAGTGTTTTATGTTTTATGTTTTGTTTTGCAGAATGTTGAGTGTTTTGTCTTGTAGAAGCAGAATGTTGAGTGTTTTGTTTTGTCTTGCAGAAGCAGAATGTTGAGTGTTTTGTCTTGTAGAAGCAGAATGTTGAGTGTTTTGTTTTGTCTTGCAGAAGCAGAATGTTGAGTGTTTTATGTTTTATGTTTTGTTTTGCAGAATGTTGAGTGTTTTGTCTTGTAGAAGCAGAATGTTGAGTGTTTTGTTTTGTCTTGCAGAAGCAGAATGTTGAGTGTTTTGTCTTGTAGAAGCAGAATGTTGAGTGTTTTGTTTTGTCTTGCAGAAGCAGAATGTTGAGTGTTTTGTTTTGTCTTGTAGAAGCAGAATGTTGAGTGTTTTATGTTTTGTCTTGCAGAAGCAGAATGTTGAGTGTTTTGTCTTGTAGAAGCAGAATGTTGAGTGTTTTGTTTTGTCTTGCAGAAGCAGAATGTTGAGTGTTTTGTCTTGTAGAAGCAGAATGTTGAGTGTTTTGTTTTGTCTTGTAGAAGCAGAATGTTGAGTGTTTTATGTTTTGTCTTGCAGAAGCAGAATGTTGAGTGTTTTGTTTTGTCTTGTAGAAACAGAATGTTGAGTGTTTTGTTTTGTCTTGCAGAATGTTGAGTGTTTTGTTTTGTCTTGCAGAATGTTGAGTGTTTTGTTTTGTCTTGCAGAAGCAGAATGTTGAGTGTTTTGTTTTGTCTTGCAGGTTCTGACATTGTACAGTGGATGATCAAAAACCTGAACATTGATGATCAAGGTAAGATTTATTTGATGTTATTTACATTCAATGTGTCTGTTTTTGTTGTTGACGTATCATTGAAAATGTCAACAACTCAACTGTTCTTTAAATAATGTTTTGGTTTTCCTAATGAAGGATGTAAATTATTCAAACTCTACTTTCCTAGAAAATCCAGAATGTTCCAACAGGCATTGAAATACATGATTTTGTTTCCTCTTAAATGCTTCAGATTTTATTTTACACTCAATGCGATTTGATTTCAGTGCCATCAGCTCAATAGTCTTGATTTGTTGTAGCAATAGTCTTGACTTGTGGTATCAATAGTCTTGATTTGTTGTATCAATAGTCTTGACTTGTGGTATCAATAGTATTGACTTGCGGTATCAATAGTCTTGACTTGTGGTATCAATAGTCTTGACTTGTGGTATCAATAGTCTTGACTTGTGGTATCAATAGTCTTGACTTGTTGTATCAATAGTCTTGCCTTTTTGTATCAATGTAATTTGCTCAATAACTTTGACTTGTATCAATAGTCTTGACTTGTTGTATCAATAGTCTTGCCTTTTTGTATCAATGTAATTTGCTCAATAACTTTGACTTGTATCAATAGTCTTGACTTGTTGTATCAATAGTCCTGACTTGTTGTAGCAATAGTATTGACTTGTTGAATTAATGCCATTAGCTCAATAGTCTTGATTTGTTGTATCAATAGTCTTGACTTGTGGTATCAATGTCATTTGCTCAATAACTTTGACTTGTATCAATAGTCTTGACTTGTATCAATAGTCTTGACTTGTGGTATCAATAGTCTTGATTTATGGTATCAATAGTCTTGACTTATGGTATCAATAGTCTTGACTTATGGTATCAATAGTCTTGATTTATGGTATCAATAGTCTTGACTTGTGGTATCAATAGTCTTGATTTATGGTATCAATAGTCTTGACTTATGGTATCAATAGTCTTGACTTATGGTATCAATAGTCTTGATTTATGGTATCAATAGTCTTGAATTGTGGTATCAATAGTCTTGATTTATGGTATCAATAGTCTTGACTTGTGGTATCAATAGTCTTGATTTATGGTATCAATAGTCTTGACTTATGGTATCAATAGTCTTGATTTATGGTATCAATAGTCTTGACTTATGGTATCAATAGTCTTGACTTATGGTATCAATAGTCTTGATTTATGGTATCAATAGTCTTGACTTGTGGTATCAATAGTCTTGATTTATGGTATCAATAGTCTTGACTTGTGGTATCAATAGTCTTGATTTATGGTATCAATAGTCTTGACTTATGGTATCAATAGTCTTGACTTATGGTATCAATAGTCTTGACTTATGGTATCAATAGTCTTGATTTATGGTATCAATAGTCTTGACTTGTGGTATCAATAGTCTTGATTTATGGTATCAATAGTCTTGATTTATGGTATCAATAGTCTTGACTTATGGTATCAATAGTCTTGACTTATGGTATCAATAGTCTTGATTTATGGTATCAATAGTCTTGACTTGTGGTATCAATAGTCTTGATTTATGGTATCAATAGTCTTGACTTGTGGTATCAATAGTCTTGATTTATGGTATCAATAGTCTTGACTTATGGTATCAATAGTCTTGACTTATGGTATCAATAGTCTTGACTTGTGGTATCAATAGTCTTGACTTGTGGTATCAATAGTCTTGATTTATGGTATCAATAGTCTTGACTTGTGGTATCAATAGTCTTGATTTATGGTATCAATAGTCTTGACTTATGGTATCAATAGTCTTGACTTATGGTATCAATAGTCTTGATTTATGGTATCAATAGTCTTGACTTATGGTATCAATAGTCTTGATTTATGGTATCAATAGTCTTGACTTGTGGTATCAATAGTCTTGATTTATGGTATCAATAGTCTTGACTTGTGGTATCAATAGTCTTGATTTATGGTATCAATAGTCTTGACTTATGGTATCAATAGTCTTGACTTGTGGTATCAATAGTCTTGACTTGTGGTATCAATAGTCTTGACTTATGGTATCAATAGTCTTGACTTATGGTATCAATAGTCTTGATTTATGGTATCAATAGTCTTGACTTATGGTATCAATAGTCTTGACTTATGGTATCAATAGTCTTGATTTATGGTATCAATAGTCTTGACTTATGGTATCAATAGTCTTGACTTGTGGTATCAATAGTCTTGATTTATGGTATCAATAGTATTGACTTTTGGTATCAATAGTCTTGATTTATGGTATCAATAGTCTTGACTTATGGTATCAATAGTCTTGACTTGTGGTATCAATAGTCTTGATTTATGGTATCAATAGTCTTGACTTATGTTATCAATAGTCTTGATTTATGGTATCAATAGTCTTGACTTATGGTATCAATAGTCTTGATTTATGGTATCAATAGTCTTGACTTATGGGATCAATAGTCTTGATTTATGATATCAATAGTCTTGACTTATGGTATCAATAGTCTTGATTTATGGTATCAATAGTCTTGACTTATGGTATCAATAGTCTTGATTTATGGTATAAATAGTCTTGACTTATGGTATCAATAGTCTTGATTTATGGTATCAATAGTCTTGACTTATGGTATCAATAGTCTTGATTTATGGTATCAATAGTCTTGACTTATGGTATCAATAGTATTGACTTATGGTATCAATAGTATTGACTTATGGTATCAATAGTCTTGACTTGTATCAATAGTCTTGACTTATGGTATCAATAGTCTTGATTTATGGTATCAATAGTCTTGACTTGTTGAATCAATGTAAAAAACACAACTTCAAATTCCAATTTGAGCCAGTCGGTCACATATGTGTCTCTAATATGGTCATACATTTGGCAGGAGAATAGGCAGTGGAGCTCAGTTTCCACCTCATTTTGTGGGCAGTGTGCACATAGCCTGTCTTCTCTTGAGAGTCAGGTCTGCCTACGGCGCCCTCTTTCAATAGCAAGGCTATGCTCACTGAGTCTGTACATAGTCAAAGCTTTCCTTAAGTTTGGGTCAGTCACAGTGGTCAGGTATTCTGCCACTGTGTACTCTCTGTTTAGGGTCAGTCACAGTGGTCAGGTATTCTGCCGCTGTGTACTCTCTGTTTAGGGTCAGTCACAGTGGTCAGGTATTCTGCCACTGTGTCCTCTCTGTTTAGGGTCAGTTACAGTGGTCAGGTATTCTGCCGCTGTGTACTCTCTGTTTAGGGTCAGTCACAGTGGTCAGGTATTCTGCCGCTGTGTACTCTCTGTTTAGGGTCAGTCACAGTGGTCAGGTATTCTGCCGCTGTGTACTCTCTGTTTAGGGTCAGTCACAGTGGTCAGGTATTCTGCCGCTGTGTACTCTCTGTTTAGGGTCAGTCACAGTGGTCAGGTATTCTGCCGCTGTGTACTCTCTGTTTAGGGTCAGTCACAGTGGTCAGGTATTCTGCCGCTGTGTACTCTCTGTTTAGGGTCAGTCACAGTGGTCAGGTATTCTGCCGCTGTGTACTCTCTGTTTAGGGTCAGTCACAGTGGTCAGGTATTCTGCCGCTGTGTACTCTCTGTTTAGGGTCAGTCACAGTGGTCAGGTATTCTGCCGCTGTGTACTCTCTGTTTAGGGTCAGTCACAGTGGTCAGGTATTCTGCCGCTGTGTACTCTCTGTTTAGGGTCAGTCACAGTGGTCAGGTATTCTGCCGCTGTGTACTCTCTGTTTAGGGTCAGTCACAGTGGTCAGGTATTCTGCCGCTGTGTACTCTCTGTTTAGGGTCAGTCACAGTGGTCAGGTATTCTGCCGCTGTGTACTCTCTGTTTAGGGCCAAATAGCATTCTAGTTTGCTCTGTTGTTTTGTAAATTCTTTCCAATGTGTCAAGTAATTATCTAATTGTTTTCTCATGATTTGGTTGGGTCTGATTGTGTTGCTGTTCTGGGGCTCTGTTTGTGTTTGTGAACAGAGCCCCAGGACCAGCTTGCTTAGGGAACTTCTCCGAGGAATAGTTGGGGCTACGGTGTCTAGATGGAATTTGTATTTGTGGTCCTGGCAACTGGACCTTTTTGGAACACCATTATTTTGGTCTTACTGAGATTTACTGTCAGGGCCCAGGTCTGACAGAATCTGTGCAGAAGATCTAGGTGCTGCTGTTGGCCCTCCTTGGTTGGGGACAGAAGAACCAGATCATCAGCAAACAGTAGACATTTGACTTCCGTTTCTAGTAGGTTGAGGCCGGCTGCTGCAGACTGTTCTAGTGCCTTGCCAATATATGTGCTCAATAGTCTTGACTTGTATCAATAGTCTTGACTTGTTGTATCAATAGTCTTGACCTGTGGTATCAATGGTCTTGACCTGTGGTATCAATGGCCTTGACTTGTATCAGTAGTCTTGACTTGTATCAGTAGTCTTGACTTGTATCAGTAGTCTTGACTTGTGTCAGTAGTCTTGACTTGTTGTATCAATAGTAGTGGATCAGTGCGTTTCTGAACACCTCTAATGGCCATGTCCTGCATTCTGGAGCTCAACATGGCCTTATAAAAACACATTTCCATCCACAGATTTTATGAAGTAAAGTCAGACAGTATAAAACAACATTACGACACACAGGACGTTTTGGTTCTATTGTATAAATACAGCTGGGATGGAAACAGGACATTTTGGTTCTATTGTATTACACAGACCTACAAATAATTTGAAAAACAAATCTAATTTTGATCAACTCCCATATCTATTGGGTGAAATACCACTGTGTGCCATCACAGCAGCAAGATTTGTCACCTATTGCCACAAGAAAAGGGCAACCAGTGCAGTACAAACACCATCTCTCCACAGGAGAATAAGAGGGAGAGGGATAGAGAGAGAATCTGCAGCTCATCTGTGTGCCATTATTTGTGAGAGCAGCCTTACGGTGACGTACCGGTCTAATGAATAGCTGAAGGCAGACATCAAACACTTGACATTTAAAACCTTCAGCCTTTAAATCTTCCCAGGTGAGATCAGTTTTTTTCTACGGTTTAAATGAAAGGCTTTTTTCCCCCTCTGCCGATGATCTTTAAATCACATTAAAAGTAGACTTTGTGATTCAAGATGGTAATGATTAAACTTCATAAACTCTGGCTGTTGGATAACATGTGTTTTTCCCTCCGAGCCATCATGGAACAACTGAACCAAATGGTTCTATTCCCTTTATAGTGCAAGATTTTTAAATTTGTTTTCGTACTTTTCCCCCTTTTTCTCCCCAATTAGTAGTTACAGTCTTGTCACATAACTGCAATTCCCCTACGGACCCGGAAAAATGACCCTGCAAAGCCGCACTACTTCTCAATGTGTCGGAGGAAACACTGTACAACTGGCAACCGAAGTCAGCGTGCATGCGCCCGGCCCACCACAAGGAGTCGGTAGAGCGCGATGGGACAAGGACATCCCGGCCGACCAAACCCTCCCCTAACATGGGCCAATTGTGCGCCGCCTCATGGGTCTCCCGATCACGGCCGGCTGTGACACAGCCTGGGATCGAACCCGTGTCTTCCCTCTTACCTCTTCATTGTCTTCAATGACACCTGGATCAAGGCTGTGTGATTCGACACCTGGATCAAGGCTATATGATTCAACACCTGGATCAAGGCTGTATGATTTAGCCTCTAGACTAAGGCTTTATGAATGGACACCTGGGTCAAGGCTGTATGAATTGACACCTGGGTCAAGGCTGTTTGAATGGACACCTGGGTCAAGGCTGTTTGAATGGACACCTGGGTCAAGGCTGTATGATTCAACACCTGGGTCAAGGCTGTATGATTCAACACCTGGGTCAAGGCTGTATGATTCGACACCTGGATCAAGGCTATATGATTCAACACCTGGATGGATCAAGGCTGTATGATTTAGCCTCTAGACTAAGGCTTTATGAATGGACACCTGGGTCAAGGCTGTTTGAATGGACACCTGGGTCAAGGCTGTTTGAATGGACACCTGGGTCAAGGCTGTATGATTCAACACCTGGGTCAAGGCTGCATGATTCAACACCTGGGTCAAGGCTGTATGATTCGACACCTGGATCAAGGCTATATGATTCAACACCTGGATGGATCAAGGCTGTATGATTTAGCCTCTAGACTAAGGCTTTATGAATGGACACCTGGGTCAAGGCTGTTTGAATGGACACCTGGGTCAAGGCTGTTTGAATGGACACCTGGGTCAAGGCTGTATGATTCAACACCTGGGTCAAGGCTGTATGATTCAACACCTGGGTCAAGGCTGTATGATTCAACACCTGGGTCAAGGCTGTATGATTCAACACCTGGGATCAAGGCTGTATGATTTAGCCTCTAGACTAAGGCTTTATGAATGGACACCTGGGTCAAGGCTGTATGAATTGACACCTGGGTCAAGGCTGTATGATTCAACACCTGGGTCAAGGCTGTATGATTCAACACCTGGGTCAAGGCTGTATGATTCGTTGCAAAGTGCCTTCAGAACACAAGAGACTGTGCTGATGTCACTCATCATACTTATGTGACACATAGTCCTTCATGACTTCTGTGGTGTAAGAGTTAAGGTCACCTACCTATCTGGCATCCAGTCAGTCAGCATGATTATGTCCTCACTCGTTTATAGGCTTTGTGGGTGAGACCTTGGATTGGCCTTGAGGGGTCTAAACGGTAAAATATGGTAAAGGTTTGGGATGTGAGACCTTGGATTGACCTTGAGGGGTTTAAATGGTAAAATATGGTAAAGGTTTGTGATGTGAGACCCTGAATTGACCTTGAGGGGTTTAAATGGTAAAATATGGTAAAGGTATGTGATGGATTGACCTTGAGGGGTTTAAATGGTCAAATATGGTAAAAGTTTGTGATGTGAGACCCTGGATTGACCTTGAGGGGTTTAAATGGTAAAATATGGTAAAGGTATGTGATGGATTGACCTTGAGGGGTTTAAATGGTAAAATATGGTAAAGGTTTGTGATGTGAGACACTGGATTGACCTTGAGGGGTTTAGATGGTAAACTATGGTAAAGGTTTGCGATGTGAGACACTGGATTGACCTTGAGGGGTTTAGATGGTAAAATATGGTAAAGGTTTGCGATGTGAGACACTGGATTGACCTTGAGGGGTTTAGATGGTAAACTATGGTAAAGGTTTGTGATGTGAGACCCTGGATTGACCTTGAGGGGTTTAGATGGTAAACTATGGTAAAACATCCTCTTGTTAAAACATTTCACAGTTTTCTTAGAACGGGTGATGACACACGTGAGTCAATCCTACACGGCATTGCCTTCAGAATGTTTAGCTTCTGGGGAAATGCATGGAACCTAGGTCACATTACAGACAACTGATAGAACGAGTTGTAGGATTGTCTGCCCCGCAGCAGCAGGTGTAGGCACAAGGGGAGAGGAGGAGGAGAGGAGTGGAGAGGAGAAGTGGAGTGGAGTGGAGAAGAGAAGAGAAGAGAAGAGAAGAGAAGAGGAGAGGAGAGGAGAGGAGAGGAGAGGAGAGGAGTGGAGAGGAGTGGAGAGGAGAGGAGAGGAGGATGGGCGTGAGTCTGTCGCAGCCAGTCAAGGTCACCTAGTCAGACCAGTCACATCATTACACCTGGGGGTAACAGTAATAAATGGAAGAAGTTCCCTTGTTCTCTCTATGAAAACTCACTCTCTCTTATACTCTGGCCATGAGGAGAGAACTCATCTAGGAATTTATGACCTGCCTAACAGAGTCTGGTGTAGGGGGAAGAGAGAGGAGGATGGTGTTCGCTGTACCCAAAGAGGGTCACGTCATGACACCCTGGATTGTAAACTGTCATGGTCAAAACATTGATAAAACAGTAGCTAAGATGGGGAGATGTCTGTCTATAATAAAGCGCTACAAAAAGGGACTTGGGAAAATTGCAGTTGGCACAGAACAGGGCAGCACAGCTGGCCCTTAAATGTACATGGAGAGCTAACATTAATAATATGGATGTCAGTCTCTCCTGGATCAAAGTGGAAGAGAGATTGACTTCATCACTACTTGTATTGACATGTTGAAAGCTGTCTGTTTAAACTGTTTACTGGCACATAGCTCAGACACCCATGCATACCCCATAAGACATGCCACCAGAGGTCTCTTCACAGTCCCCAAGTCCAGAACAGACTATGGGAGGTGCACAGCACAACATAGAGCCATGGCTGCATGGAACTGTATTCCACATCAAGTAACTCATGGAAGCAGTAAAATTAATATGTTAATATATTAATATGTGTTGCAGTAAAATTAGATTTAAAAAACAAAAGGCCTCCGAGAAGCGCAGCGGTCAAAGGTATCGCAGTGCTTGATTCAGCACTACAGACCTGGGTTTGATCCCAGGTGTCACAACCGGCCGTGACCAGGATTCCCATAGGGCGGCGCACAATTAGCCCAGCGTTGTCCGGGTTAGGTAGAGGTTTTGGCCGAGGGGGCTTCACTTGACTCATTGCGCTCCAGCGACTCCTTGTGGTGGGACAGCTTCCTGCAGGCTGACTCGGTCGTCTGTGTTTCCTCTGGAACATTCCTCCGACAAACTAGCTCCAGTTTAAGCTGGCGGGTGTGGTTTGGCGGGTCAAGTATCGGAGGACGCATAACTCGACCTTCGCCTCTCTCTTGAGCATGTTGGGGAGTTGCAGCGATGAGGCAAGATCGCAATTGGATATCACAGAATTGTGGTAGACAAAAAGAGTAAAATACAAACAAACAGAAAAATCTGATAGACATACACCTTATGGAACAGTGGGAACTGTGAAGCAACACAAATATAGGCACAGACACATGCACACACACACACGATAACATACACACTATACAAACACGTAGACACAGACTTTGTGTTGGAGATATGTGGTAGAGTGGGGGCCTGAGGGAGCACAGTGTGTTGTAGTTATGTGGTAGTAGAGTAGGGGCCTGAGGGAACACAGTGTGTTGTAGAGTAGGGGTCTGAGGGAACACAGTGTGTTGTAGAGTAGGGGTCTGAGGGAACACAGTGTGTTGTAGAGTAGAGGTCTGAGGGAACACAGTGTATTGTAGAGTTGGGGCCTGAGGGAACACAGTGTGTTGTAGAGTAGAGGTCTGAGGGAACACAGTGTATTGTAGAGTAGGGGTCTGAGGGAACACAGTGTATTGTAGTTATGTGGTAGTAGAGTAGGGGCCTGAGGGAACACAGTGTGTTGTAGAGTAGGGGTCTGAGGGAACACCCCATTACCACTACCAGATTAGAGCCATACGGAAGCCTATACATCTTCCAACCCAATACCACTATCAGATTAGAGCCATAAGGGAGACTAGATATCTTCCAACCCAATACCACTATCAGATTAGAACCATAAGGGAGACTAGACATCTACCACCCCATTACCACTATCAGATTAGAGCCATAAAGGAGACTTGACATCTACCACATCATTTTAACTATCAGATTAGAGCTATAAGGGAGACTAGACATCTACCACCCAACAACAACTTGTAGATTAAAGCCATAAGGGAGACTAGACATCTACCACCCCACAACAGCTATCAGATTAGAGTCGTAAAGGAGACTAGACATCTACCACCCCACTATCACTATCAGATTAGAGCCATAAGGGAGACTAGACATCTACCACCCCACTACCACTATCAGATTAGAGCCAAAAGGGAGACTAGAAATCTACCACTATCAAATTAGATCCATAAAGGAGACTAGTCATCTACCACCCCACTACCACTATCAGATTAGAGCCATAAGGGAGACTAGTCATCTACCACCCCACTACCACTATCAGATTAGAGCCAAAAGGGAGACTAGAAATCTACCACTATCAAATTAGATCCATAAAGGAGACTAGTCATCTACCACCCCACTACCACTATCATATTAGAACCATAAGGGAGACTAGACATCTACCAACCCACTACCACTATCAGATTAGAACCATAAAGGAGACTAGTCATCTACCATCCCACTACCACTATCACATTAGATCCATAAAGGAGACTAGACATCTACCACCCCACTACCACTATCACATTAGAGCCATAAAGGAGACTAGACATCTACCACCCCACTACCACTATCACATTAGAGCCATAAGGGAGACTAGTCATCTACCACCCCACTACCACTATCACATTAGAGCCATAAGGGAGACTAGTCATCTACCACCCCACTACCACTATCACATTAGAGCCATAAAGGAGACTAGACATCTACCACCCCACTACCACTATCACATTAGAGCCATAAGGGAGACTAGTCATCTACCACCCCACTACCACTATCAGATTAGAACCATAATGGAGACTAGTCATCTACCACCCCACTACCACTATCAGATTAGAACCATAAAGGAGACTAGTCATCTACCACCCCACTACCACTATCAGTTCAGAGCCAAAAAGGAGACTAGTCATCTACCACCCCACTACCACTATCAGATTAGAGCCATTAGGGAGACTTTTCATCTACCACCCCACTACCACTATCATATTAGAGCCATAAAGGAGACTAGACATCTATGACCATATTACCACTATCAGATTAGAACCATAAAGGAGACTAGTCATCTACCACCCCACTACCACTATTAGATTAGAGCCATAATGGAGACTAGTCATCTACCACTCCACTACCACTATCAGATTAGAGCCATAAAGGAGACTAGTCATCTACCACCCCACTACCACTATCAGATTAGGGCCATAAAGGAGACTAGTCATCTACCACCCCACTACCACTATCAGATTAGGGCCATAAAGGAGACTAGTCATCTACCACCCCACTACCACTATCAGATTAGGGCCATAAAGGAGACTAGTCATCTACCACCCCACTACCACTATCAATTCAGAGCCAAAAAGGAGACTAGTCATCTACCACCCCACTACCACTATCAGATTAGAGCCATTAGGGAGACTTTTCATCTACCACCCCACTACCACTATCATATTAGAGCCATAAAGGAGACTAGACATCTATGACCATATTACCACTATCAGATTAGAACCATAAAGGAGACTAGTCATCTACCACCCCACTACCACTATTAGATTAGAGCCATAATGGAGACTAGTCATCTACCACTCCACTACCACTATCAGATTAGAGCCATAAAGGAGACTAGTCATCTACCACCCCACTACCACTATCAGATTAGGGCCATAAAGGAGACTAGTCATCTACCACCCCACTACCACTATCAGATTAGGGCCATAAAGGAGACTAGTCATCTACCACCCCACTACCACTATCAGATTAGGGCCATAAAGGAGACTAGTCATCTACCACCCCACTACCACTATCAATTCAGAGCCAAAAAGGAGACTAGTCATCTACCACCCCACTACCACTATCAGATTAGAGCCATTAGGGAGACTTTTCATCTACCACCCCACTACCACTATCAGATTAGAGCCATAATGGAGACTAGACATCTATGACCATATTACCACTATCAGATTAGAACCATAAAGGAGACTAGTCATCTACCACCCCACTACCACTATTAGATTAGAGCCATAATGGAGACTAGTCATCTACCACTCCACTACCACTATCAGATTAGAGCCATAATGGAGACTAGTCATCTACCACCCCACTACCACTATCAGATTAGAGCCATTAGGGAGACTAGTCATCTACCACCCCACTACCACTATCAGATTATAGCCATAAAGGAGACTAGACATCTATGACCATATTACCACTATCAGATTAGAGCCATAATGGAGACTAGTCATCTACCACCCGACTACCATTATCAGACTAGAGCCATAAGGGAGACTAGACATATTCCACCCAGTACCACTATCAGATTAGAACCATAAAGGAGACTAGGCATCTACCACCCCACTACCACTATCAGATTAGAGCCATAATGGAGACTAGTCATCTACCACCCCACTACCACTATCAGATTAGAGCCATAATGGAGACTAGTCATCTACCACCCTACTACCACTATCTGATTAGAGCCATAAAGGAGACTAGTCATCTACCACCCTACTACCACTCTGATTAGAGCCATAAAGGAGACTAGTCATCTACCACCCCACTACCACTATCAGTTCAGAGCCATAATGGAGACTAGACATATTCCACCCAGTACCACTATCAGATTAGAACCATAAAGGAGACTAGGCATCTACCACCCCACTACCACTATCAGATTAGAGCCATAATGGAGACTAGTCATCTACCACCCCACTACCACTATCAGATTAGAGCCATAATGGAGACTAGTCATCTACCACCCTACTACCACTATCTGATTAGAGCCATAAAGGAGACTAGTCATCTACCACCCCACTACCACTATCAGATTAGAGCCATAATGGAGACTAGTCATCTACAACCCTACTACCACTATCTGATTAGAGCCATAAAGGAGACTAGTCATCTACCACCCTACTACCACTATCTGATTAGAGCCATAAAGGAGACTAGTCATCTACCACCCCACTACCACTATCAGTTCAGAGCCATAATGGAGACTAGTCATCTACCATCCCACTATCACTATCAGATTAGTGCCATTAGGGAAACTAGTCATCTACCACCTCACTACCACTATCAGATTAGAGCCATAAGGGAGACTAGACATCTACCACCCCACTACCACTATCAGATTAGAGCCAAAAGGGAGACTAGAAATCTACCACTATCAAATTAGATCCATAAGGGTGACTAGTCATCTACCACCCCACTACCACTATCAGATTAGAGCCATAATGGAGACTAGACATCTACCACCCCACTACCACTATCAGATTAGAGCCATAAGGGTGACTAGTCATCTACCACCCCACTACCACTATCAGATTAGAGCCATAATGGAGACTAGACATCTACCACCCCACTACCACTATCAGATTAGAGCCATAAAGGAGACTAGTCATCTACCACCCCACTACAACTATCAGATTAGAGCCATAAAGGAGACTAGTCATCTACCACCCCACTACCACTACCAGATTAGAGCCATAATGGAGACTAGTCATCTACCACCCCACTACCACTATCAGATTAGAGCCATAATGGAGACTAGACATCTACCACCCCATTACCAATATGAGATTAGAGCCATAAAGGAGACTAGTCATCTACCACCCCACTACCACTATCAGATTAGAGCCATAAGGGAGACTAGTCATCTACAAACCTACTACCACTATCAGATTAGAGCCATTAAGGAGACTAGTCATCTACCACCCCACTACCACTATCAGTTCAGAGCCATAATGGAGACTAGTCATCTACCACCCCACTATCACTATCAGATTAGTGCCATTAGGGAAACTAGTCATCTACCACCTCACTACCACTATCAGATTAGAGCCATAAGGGTGACTAGTCATCTACCACCCCAATACCACTATCAGATTAGAGCCATTAGGGGGACTAGTCATCTACCACCCCACTACCACTATCAGATTAGAGCCATAATGGAGACTAGACATCTACCACTCCACTACCACTATCAGATTAGAGCCATAAAGGAGACTAGTCATCTACCACCCCACTACCACTATCAGTTCAGAGCCATAATGGAGACTAGTCATCTACCATCCCACTATCACTATCAGATTAGTGCCATTAGGGAAACTAGTCATCTACCACCTCACTACCACTATCAGATTAGAGCCATAAGGGAGACTAGACATCTACCACCCCACTACCACTATCAGATTAGAGCCAAAAGGGAGACTAGAAATCTACCACTATCAAATTAGATCCATAAGGGTGACTAGTCATCTACCACCCCACTACCACTATCAGATTAGAGCCATAATGGAGACTAGACATCTACCACCCCACTACCACTATCAGATTAGAGCCATAAGGGTGACTAGTCATCTACCACCCCACTACCACTATCAGATTAGAGCCATAATGGAGACTAGACATCTACCACCCCACTACCACTATAAGATTAGAGCCATAAAGGAGACTAGTCATCTACCACCCCACTACAACTATCAGATTAGAGCCATAAAGGAGACTAGTCATCTACCACCCCACTACCACTATCAGTTCAGAGCCAAAATGGAGACTAGTCATCTACCACCCCACTATCACTATCAGATTAGTGCCATTAGGGAAACTAGTCATCTACCACCTCACTACCACTATCAGATTAGAGCCATAATGGAGACTAGTCATCTACCACCCCAATACCACTATCAGATTAGAGCCATTAGGGGGACTAGTCATCTACCACCCCACTACCACTATCAGATTAGAGCCATAATGGAGACTAGACATCTACCACCCCACTACCACTATCAGATTAGAGCCATAAAGGAGACTAGTCATCTACCACCCCACTACAACTATCAGATTAGAGCCATAAAGGAGACTAGTCATCTACCACCCCACTACCACTACCAGATTAGAGCCATAATGGAGACTAGTCATCTACCACCCCACTACCACTATCAGATTAGAGCCATAATGGAGACTAGTCATCTACCACCCCACTACCACTATCAGATTAGAGCCATTAGGTAGACTAGTCATCTACCACCCCACTACCACTATCATATTAGAGCCATAATGGAGACTAGTCATCTACCACCCCACTACCACTATCAGATTAGAGCCATAATGGAGACTAGTCATCTACCACCCCACTACCACTATCAGATTAGAGCCATAAAGGAGACTAGTCATCTACCACCCCACTACCACTATCAGATTAGAGCCATTAGGTAGACTAGTCATCTACCACCCCACTACCACTATCAGATTAGAGCCATAAAGGAGACTAGTCATCTACCACCTCACTACCACTATCAGATTAGAGCCATAATGGAGACTAGTCATCTACCACCCCACTACCACTATCAGATTAGAGCCATAAGGGAGACTAGTCATCTACCACCCCACTACCACTATCAGATTAGAGCCATAAAGGAGACTAGACATCTACCACCCCACTACCACTATCTGATTAGAGCCATAAAGGAGACTAGACATCTACCACCCCACTACCACTGTCAGATTCAAATCAAATCAAATGTTATTTGTCACATGCACATGGTTAGCAGATGTTAATGCGAGTGTAGCTAAATGCTTATGCTTCTAGTTCCGACAATGCAGTAATAACCAACAAGTAATCTAGCTAACATTTCCAAAACTACTACCTTATAGACACAAGTGTGAGGGGATAAAGAATATGTACATAAAGATATATGTGTAGAGTGATGGTACAGAGCGGCATAGGCAAGATACAGTAGATGGTATTGAGTACAGTATATACATATGAGATGAGTATGTAAACAAAGTGGCATAGTTAAAGAGGCTAGTGATACATGTATTACATAAAGATGCAGTAGATGATATAGAGTACAGTATATACATATACATATGAGATGAATAATGTAGGGTATGTAAACATTATATTAGGTAGCATTGTTTAAAGTGGCTAGTGATATATTTACATAATTTCCCATCAATTCCCATTATTAAAGTGGCTGGAGTTGAGTCAGTGTGTTGGCAGCAGCCACTCAGTGTTAGTGGTGGCTGTTTAACAGTCTGATGGCCTTGAGATAGAAGCTGTTTTTTCAGTCTCTCGGTCCCAGCTTTGATGCACCTGTACTGACCTCGCCTTCTGGATGATATCTAATCTGATAGTGGTAGTGAGGTGGTAGTTCAACACCACCCTAATCAGCTTGGTAGTTCAACACCACCCCAATCAGCTTGTTCTGGGCTTTCTGGAGCTGTTTACTAGATTAGTTAAGGGAGGGAGGGTGGAGGGGGGTACCCAGGTGGTAAAATGAAATGCATTAGTCACGATGCTGAGTCCCCGGCTTCAAAGGGTTCTCTCACATGAATGAGTCAACGTGATAAAATATACAGTACTTGGCATCTTGTGTTCTTCATGCATTGATGAAGAAACCTGCACTCTGCTCTTGTTATTATCACTGCTCTTTATGGAGCTTTACGTATCGGCCTCAACGCCTTAGTTAGAGCTCTGTGGGCTGAGGGGAGAGCTTCATTAAAACTGTCTCTACCAATGTTGAAACATGTTGGGATTGATGTTGTTTAGCAGGGGAGCTTTACGTACCGGCCCCAACGCCTTAGTTAGAGCTCTGTGGGCTGAGGGGAGAGCTTCATTAAAACTGTCTCTACCAATGTTGAAACATGTTGGGATTGATGTTGTTTAGCAGGGGAGCTTTACGTACCGGCCTCAACGCCTTAGTTAGAGCTCTGTGGGCTGAGGGGAGAGCTGCATTAGAACTGTCTCTACCAATGTTGAAACATGTTGGGATTGATGTCGTTTAGCAGGGGAGCTTTACGTATCGGCCCCAACGCCTTAGTTAGAGCTCTGTGGGCTGAGGGGAGAGCTGCATTAAAACTGTCTCTACCAATGTTGAAACATGGTGGGATTGATGTCGTTTAGCAGGGGAGCTTTACGTATCGGCCTCAACGCCTTAGTTAGAGCTCTGTGGGCTGAGGGGAGAGCTGCATTAAAACTGTCTCTACCAATGTTGAAACATGGTGGGATTGATGTCGTTTAGCAGGGGAGCTTTACGTATCGGCCTCAACGCCTTAGTTAGAGCTCTGTGGGCTGAGGGGAGAGCTGCATTAAAACTGTCTCTACCAATGTTGAAACATGTTGGGATTGATGTTGTTTAGCAGGGGAGCTTTACGTATCGGCCTCAACGCCTTAGTTAGAGCTCTGTGGGCTGAGGGGAGAGCTGCATTAAAACTGTCTCTACCAATGTTGAAACATGGTGGGATTGATGTCGTTTAGCAGGGGAGCTTTACGTATCGGCCTCAACGCCTTAGTTAGAGCTCTGTGGGCTGAGGGGAGAGCTGCATTAAAACTGTCTCTACCAATGTTGAAACATGGTGGGATTGATGTTGTTTAGCAGGGGAGCTTTACGTATCGGCCTCAACGCCTTAGTTAGAGCTCTGTGGGCTGAGGGGAGAGCTTCATTAAAACTGTCTCTACCAATGTTGAAACATGGTGGGATTGATGTCGTTTAGCAGGGGAGCTTTACGTATCGGCCTCAACGCCTTAGTTAGAGCTCTGTGGGCTGAGGGGAGAGCTGCATTAAAACTGTCTCTACCAATGTTGAAACATGGTGGGATTGATGTTGTTTAGCAGGGGAGCTTTACGTATCGGCCTCAACGCCTTAGTTAGAGCTCTGTGGGCTGAGGGGAGAGCTTCATTAAAACTGTCTCTACCAATGTTGAAACATGGTGGGATTGATGTTGTTTAGCAGGGGAGCTTTACGTATCGGCCTCAACGCCTTAGTTAGAGCTCTGTGGGCTGAGGGGAGAGCTGCATTAAAACTGTCTCTACCAATGTTGAAACATGGTGGGATTGATGTCGTTTAGCAGGGGAGCTTTACGTATTGGCCTCAACGCCTTAGTTAGAGCTCTGTGGGCTGAGGGGAGAGCTTCATTAAAACTGTCTCTACCAATGTTGAAACATGGTGGGATTGATGTCGTTTAGCAGGGGAGCTTTACGTATCGGCCTCAACGCCTTAGTTAGAGCTCTGTGGGCTGAGGGGAGAGCTGCATTAAAACTGTCTCTACCAATGTTGAAACATGGTGGGATTGATGTCGTTTAGCAGGGGAGCTTTACGTATTGGCCTCAACGCCTTAGTTAGAGCTCTGTGGGCTGAGGGGAGAGCTTCATTAAAACTGTCTCTACCAATGTTGAAACATGGTGGGATTGATGTCGTTTAGCAGGGGAGCTTTACGTATCGGCCTCAACGCCTTAGTTAGAGCTCTGTGGGCTGAGGGGAGAGCTTCATTAAAACTGTCTCTACCAATGTTGAAACATGGTGGGATTGATGTCGTTTAGCAGGGGAGCTTTACGTATCGGCCTCAACGCCTTAGTTAGAGCTCTGTGGGCTGAGGGGAGAGCTGCATTAAAACTGTCTCTACCAATGTTGAAACATGGTGGGATTGATGTCGTTTAGCAGGGGAGCTTTACGTACCGGCCCCAACGCCTTAGTTAGAGCTCTGTGGGCTGAGGGGAGAGCTGCATTAGAACTGTCTCTACCAATGTTGAAACATGGTGGGATTGATGTCGTTTAGCAGGGGAGCTTTACGTATCGGCCCCAACGCCTTAGTTAGAGCTCTGTGGGCTGAGGGGAGAGCTGCATTAAAACTGTCTCTACCAATGTTGAAACATGGTGGGATTGATGTCGTTTAGCAGGGGAGCTTTACGTATCGGCCCCAACGCCTTAGTTAGAGCTCTGTGGGCTGAGGGGAGAGCTGCATTAAAACTGTCTCTACCAATGTTGAAACATGGTGGGATTGATGTCGTTTAGCAGGGGAGCTTTACGTATCAGCCTCAACGCCTTAGTTACAGCTCTGTGGGCTGAGGGGAGAGCTGCATTAAAACTGTCTCTACCAATGTTGAAACATGGTGGGATTGATGTCGTTTAGCAGGGGAGCTTTACGTATCGGCCTCAACGCCTTAGTTAGAGCTCTGTGGGCTGAGGGGAGAGCTGCATTAAAACTGTCTCTACCAATGTTGAAACATGGTGGGATTGATGTCGTTTAGCAGGGGAGCTTTACGTATCGGCCTCAACGCCTTAGTTAGAGCTCTGTGGGCTGAGGGGAGAGCTTCATTAAAACTGTCTCTACCAATGTTGAAACATGGTGGGATTGATGTCGTTTAGCAGGGGAGCTTTACGTATCGGCCTCAACGCCTTAGTTAGAGCTCTGTGGGCTGAGGGGAGAGCTTCATTAAAACTGTCTCTACCAATGTTGAAACATGGTGGGATTGATGTCGTTTAGCAGGGGAGCTTTACGTATCGGCCTCAACGCCTTAGTTAGAGCTCTGTGGGCTGAGGGGAGAGCTGCATTAAAACTGTCTCTACCAATGTTGAAACATGGTGGGATTGATGTCGTTTAGCAGGGGAGCTTTACGTATCGGCCCCAACGCCTTAGTTAGAGCTCTGTGGGCTGAGGGGAGAGCTGCATTAAAACTGTCTCTACCAATGTTGAAACATGGTGGGATTGATGTCGTTTAGCAGGGGAGCTTTACGTATCGGCCCCAACGCCTTAGTTAGAGCTCTGTGGGCTGAGGGGAGAGCTGCATTAAAACTGTCTCTACCAATGTTGAAACATGGTGGGATTGATGTCGTTTAGCAGGGGAGCTTTACGTATCGGCCTCAACGCCTTAGTTAGAGCTCTGTGGGCTGAGGGGAGAGCTGCATTAAAACTGTCTCTACCAATGTTGAAACATGGTGGGATTGATGTCGTTTAGCAGGGGAGCTTTACGTATCGGCCCCAACGCCTTAGTTAGAGCTCTGTGGGCTGAGGGGAGAGCTGCATTAAAACTGTCTCTACCAATGTTGAAACATGGTGGGATTGATGTCGTTTAGCAGTGGAGCTTTACGTATCGGCCCCAACGCCTTAGTTAGAGCTCTGTGGGCTGAGGGGAGAGCTTCATTAAAACTGTCTCTACCAATGTTGAAACATGGTGGGATTGATGTCGTTTAGCAGGGGAGCTTTACGTACCGGCCCCAACGCCTTAGTTAGAGCTCTGTGGGCTGAGGGGAGAGCTGCATTAAAACTGTCTCTACCAATGTTGAAACATGGTGGGATTGATGTTGTTTAGCAGGGGAGCTTTACGTATCGGCCCCAACGCCTTAGTTAGAGCTCTGTGGGCTGAGGGGAGAGCTGCATTAGAACTGTCTCTACCAATGTTGAAACATGTTGGGATTGATGTCGTTTAGCAGGGGAGCTTTACGTATCGGCCCCAACGCCTTAGTTAGAGCTCTGTGGGCTGAGGGGAGAGCTGCATTAAAACTGTCTCTACCAATGTTGAAACATGGTGGGATTGATGTCGTTTAGCAGGGGAGCTTTACGTATCGGCCCCAACGCCTTAGTTAGAGCTCTGTGGGCTGAGGGGAGAGCTGCATTAGAACTGTCTCTACCAATGTTGAAACATGGTGGGATTGATGTCGTTTAGCAGGGGAGCTTTACGTATCGGCCCCAACGCCTTAGTTAGAGCTCTGTGGGCTGAGGGGAGAGCTTCCTTAAAACTGTCTCTACCAATGTTGAAACATGGTGGGATTGATGTCGTTTAGCAGGGGAGCTTTACGTATCGGCCTCAACGCCTTAGTTAGAGCTCTGTGGGCTGAGGGGAGAGCTTCATTAAAACTGTCTCTACCAATGTTGAAACATGGTGGGATTGATGTTGTTTAGCAGGGGAGCTTTACGTATCGGCCTCAACGCCTTAGTTAGAGCTCTGTGGGCTGAGGGGAGAGCTGCATTAAAACTGTCTCTACCAATGTTGAAACATGGTGGGATTGATGTCGTTTAGCAGGGGAGCTTTACGTATTGGCCTCAACGCCTTAGTTAGAGCTCTGTGGGCTGAGGGGAGAGCTTCATTAAAACTGTCTCTACCAATGTTGAAACATGGTGGGATTGATGTCGTTTAGCAGGGGAGCTTTACGTATCGGCCTCAACGCCTTAGTTAGAGCTCTGTGGGCTGAGGGGAGAGCTGCATTAAAACTGTCTCTACCAATGTTGAAACATGGTGGGATTGATGTCGTTTAGCAGGGGAGCTTTACGTATTGGCCTCAACGCCTTAGTTAGAGCTCTGTGGGCTGAGGGGAGAGCTTCATTAAAACTGTCTCTACCAATGTTGAAACATGGTGGGATTGATGTCGTTTAGCAGGGGAGCTGCATTAAAACTGTCTCTACCAATGTTGAAACATGGTGGGATTGATGTCGTTTAGCAGGGGAGCTTTACGTATCGGCCTCAACGCCTTAGTTAGAGCTCTGTGGGCTGAGGGGAGAGCTGCATTAAAACTGTCTCTACCAATGTTGAAACATGGTGGGATTGATGTCGTTTAGCAGGGGAGCTTTACGTATCGGCCCCAACGCCTTAGTTAGAGCTCTGTGGGCTGAGGGGAGAGCTGCATTAAAACTGTCTCTACCAATGTTGAAACATGGTGGGATTGATGTCGTTTAGCAGTGGAGCTTTACGTATCGGCCCCAACGCCTTAGTTAGAGCTCTGTGGGCTGAGGGGAGAGCTGCATTAAAACTGTCTCTACCAATGTTGAAACATGGTGGGATTGATGTTGTTTAGCAGGGGAGCTTTACGTATCGGCCCCAACGCCTTAGTTAGAGCTCTGTGGGCTGAGGGGAGAGCTTCATTAAAACTGTCTCTACCAATGTTGAAACATGGTGGGATTGATGTTGTTTAGCAGGGGAGCTTTACGTATCGGCCCCAACGCCTTAGTTAGAGCTCTGTGGGCTGAGGGGAGAGCTTCATTAAAACTGTCTCTACCAATGTTGAAACATGGTGGGATTGATGTCGTTTAGCAGGGGAGCTTTACGTACCGGCCCCAACGCCTTAGTTAGAGCTCTGTGGGCTGAGGGGAGAGCTGCATTAAAACTGTCTCTACCAATGTTGAAACATGGTGGGATTGATGTTGTTTAGCAGGGGAGCTTTACGTATCGGCCTCAACGCCTTAGTTAGAGCTCTGTGGGCTGAGGGGAGAGCTGCATTAAAACTGTCTCTACCAATGTTGAAACATGGTGGGATTGATGTCGTTTAGCAGGGGAGCTTTACGTATCGGCCCCAACGCCTTAGTTAGAGCTCTGTGGGCTGAGGGGAGAGCTGCATTAGAACTGTCTCTACCAATGTTGAAACATGTTGGGATTGATGTCGTTTAGCAGGGGAGCTTTACGTATCGGCCCCAACGCCTTAGTTAGAGCTCTGTGGGCTGAGGGGAGAGCTTCCTTAAAACTGTCTCTACCAATGTTGAAACATGGTGGGATTGATGTCGTTTAGCAGGGGAGCTTTACGTATCGGCCTCAACGCCTTAGTTAGAGCTCTGTGGGCTGAGGGGAGAGCTTCATTAAAACTGTCTCTACCAATGTTGAAACATGGTGGGATTGATGTTGTTTAGCAGGGGAGCTTTACGTATCGGCCTCAACGCCTTAGTTAGAGCTCTGTGGGCTGAGGGGAGAGCTGCATTAAAACTGTCTCTACCAATGTTGAAACATGGTGGGATTGATGTCGTTTAGCAGGGGAGCTTTACGTATTGGCCTCAACGCCTTAGTTAGAGCTCTGTGGGCTGAGGGGAGAGCTTCATTAAAACTGTCTCTACCAATGTTGAAACATGGTGGGATTGATGTCGTTTAGCAGGGGAGCTTTACGTATTGGCCTCAACGCCTTAGTTAGAGCTCTGTGGGCTGAGGGGAGAGCTGCATTAAAACTGTCTCTACCAATGTTGAAACATGGTGGGATTGATGTCGTTTAGCAGGGGAGCTTTACGTATTGGCCTCAACGCCTTAGTTAGAGCTCTGTGGGCTGAGGGGAGAGCTTCATTAAAACTGTCTCTACCAATGTTGAAACATGGTGGGATTGATGTCGTTTAGCAGGGGAGCTGCATTAAAACTGTCTCTACCAATGTTGAAACATGGTGGGATTGATGTTATTTAGCAGGGGAGCTTTACGTATCGGCCCCAACGCCTTAGTTAGAGCTCTGTGGGCTGAGGGGAGAGCTTCATTAAAACTGTCTCTACCAATGTTGAAACATGGTGGGATTGATGTCGTTTAGCAGGGGAGCTTTACGTATCGGCCCCAACGCCTTAGTTAGAGCTCTGTGGGCTGAGGGGAGAGCTTCATTAAAACTGTCTCTACCAATGTTGAAACATGGTGGGATTGATGTCGTTTAGCAGGGGAGCTTTACGTATCGGCCCCAACGCCTTAGTTAGAGCTCTGTGGGCTGAGGGGAGAGCTGCATTAAAACTGTCTCTACCAATGTTGAAACATGGTGGGATTGATGTCGTTTAGCAGGGGAGCTTTACGTATCGGCCCCAACGCCTTAGTTAGAGCTCTGTGGGCTGAGGGGAGAGCTTCATTAAAACTGTCTCTACCAATGTTGAAACATGGTGGGATTGATGTCGTTTAGCAGGGGAGCTTTACGTATCGGCCCCAACGCCTTAGTTAGAGCTCTGTGGGCTGAGGGGAGAGCTTCATTAAAACTGTCTCTACCAATGTTGAAACATGGTGGGATTGATGTCGTTTAGCAGGGGAGCTTTACGTATCGGCCCCAACGCCTTAGTTAGAGCTCTGTGGGCTGAGGGGAGAGCTGCATTAAAACTATCTCTACCAATGTTGAAACATGGTGGGATTGATGTCGTTTAGCAGGGGAGCTTTACGTATCGGCCTCAACGCCTTAGTTAGAGCTCTGTGGGCTGAGGGGAGAGCTTCATTAAAACTGTCTCTACCAATGTTGAAACATGGTGGGATTGATGTCGTTTAGCAGGGGAGCTTTACGTATCGGCCTCAACGCCTTAGTTAGAGCTCTGTGGGCTGAGGGGAGAGCTGCATTAGAACTGTCTCTACCAATGTTGAAACATGGTGGGATTGATGTCGTTTAGCAGGGGAGCTTTACGTATCGGCCTCAACGCCTTAGTTAGAGCTCTGTGGGCTGAGGGGAGAGCTTCATTAAAACTGTCTCTACCAATGTTGAAACATGGTGGGATTGATGTCGTTTAGCAGGGGAGCTTTACGTATCGGCCTCAACGCCTTAGTTAGAGCTCTGTGGGCTGAGGGGAGAGCTTCATTAAAACTGTCTCTACCAATGTTGAAACATGTTGGGATTGATGTCGTTTAGCAGGGGAGCTTTACGTATCGGCCTCAACGCCTTAGTTAGAGCTCTGTGGGCTGAGGGGAGAGCTTCATTAAAACTGTCTCTACCAATGTTGAAACATGTTGGGATTGATGTCGTTTAGCAGGGGAGCTTTACGTATCGGCCTCAACGCCTTAGTTAGAGCTCTGTGGGCTGAGGGGAGAGCTGCATTAAAACTGTCTCTACCAATGTTGAAACATGGTGGGATTGATGTCGTTTAGCAGGGGAGCTTTACGTATCGGCCCCAACGCCTTAGTTAGAGCTCTGTGGGCTGAGGGGAGAGCTTCATTAGAACTGTCTCTACCAATGTTGAAACATGGTGGGATTGATGTCGTTTAGCAGGGGAGCTTTACGTATCGGCCTCAACGCCTTAGTTAGAGCTCTGTGGGCTGAGGGGAGAGCTTCATTAAAACTGTCTCTACCAATGTTGAAACATGGTGGGATTGATGTCGTTTAGCAGGGGAGCTTTACGTATCGGCCTCAACGCCTTAGTTAGAGCTCTGTGGGCTGAGGGGAGAGCTTCATTAAAACTGTCTCTACCAATGTTGAAACATGGTGGGATTGATGTTGTTTAGCAGTGGAGCTTTACGTATCGGCCCCAACGCCTTAGTTAGAGCTCTGTGGGCTGAGGGGAGAGCTGCATTAGAACTGTCTCTACCAATGTTGAAACATGGTGGGATTGATGTTGTTTAGTAGTGGAGATTGATGATGGATGATGGAGATGTTGTTATTGTTGATGATGTTGTTGTTGAATATGTTGTTATTGTTGAATATGTTATTGTTGATGATGTTGTTGAATATGTTGTTATTGTTGATGTTGCTGTTATTGTTGATGATGTTATTGATGATGTTGTTGTTATTGTTGATGTTGTTGAATATGTTTTTTGTTTTGTGTGTTACAGTAGAAGCACTCCACCTTGGCACTCTGATGGCAGCCCACGGCTACTTCTTCCCCATCTCAGACCATGTGCTCACACTGAAGGACGATGGAACCTTCTACAGGTTTCAGGTACAAAGATAAGATCAACGTCTACAGGTTTCAGTTACCAAGATAAGACCAACATCTACAGGTTTCAGTTACCAAGATAAGACCAACATCTACAGGTTTCAGTTACTAAGATAAGACCAACGTCTACAGGTTTCAGTTACTAAGATAAGACCAACGTCTACAGGTTTCAGTTACTAAGATAAGACCAACGTCTACAGGTTTCAGGTACAAAGATAAGATCAACGTCTACAGGTTTCAGTTACCAAGATAAGACCAACATCTACAGGTTTCAGTTACCAAGATAAGACCAACGTCTACAGGTTTCAGTTACTAAGATAAGACCAACGTCTACAGGTTTCAGTTACTAAGATAAGACCAACATCTACAGGTTTCAGTTACTAAGATAAGACCAACGTCTACAGGTTTCAGGTACAAAGATAAGATCAACGTCTACAGGTTTCAGTTACCAAGATAAGACCAACATCTACAGGTTTCAGTTACCAAGATAAGACCAACGTCTACAGGTTTCAGTTACTAAGATAAGACCAACGTCTACAGGTTTCAGTTACTAAGATAAGACCAACATCTACAGGTTTCAGTTACTAAGATAAGACCAACGTCTACAGGTTTCAGTTACTAAGATAAGACCAACGTCTACAGGTTTCAGTTACTAAGATAAGACCAACGTCTACAGGTTTCAGTTACTAAGATAAGACCAACGTCTACAGGTTTCAGTTACTAAGATAAGACCAACGTCTACAGGTTTCAGTTACTAAGATAAGATCAACATCTACAGGTTTCAGTTACTAAGATAAGACCAACGTCTACAGGTTTCAGTTAACAAGATAAGACCAAAGTTTACAGGTTTCAGTTACCAAGATAAGACCAACATCTACAGGTTTCAGTTACTAAGATAAGACCAACGTCTACAGGTTTCAGTTACTAAGATAAGACCAACGTCTACAGGTTTCAGTTACTAAGATAAGACCAACGTCTACAGGTTTCAGTTACTAAGATAAGACCAACGTCTACAGGTTTCAGTTACTAAGATAAGACCAACGTCTACAGGTTTCAGTTACTAAGATAAGACCAACGTCTACAGGTTTCAGTTACTAAGATAAGATCAACGTCTACAGGTTTCAGTTACTAAGATAAGACCAACGTCTACACGTTTCAGGTACAAAGATAAGATCAACGTCTACAGGTTTCAGTTACTAAGATAAGACCAACTTCTACAGGTTTAAGTTACTAAGATAAGATCAACTTCTACTGTAGTAATTGAACCAGTCAAACACTCATCTACTAACAGAACACTTTCCCAGTAGGACGTAGAGACAGAAGAAACATCCAGTACTGTACAAAACACATATCCCTTCAGTTGATCTAATATTATCTTCAAACCTGAAACAACAGTATTCAATTAATACTGCCAACTAATGCTTTGATAGAGTAACACAGCCGGTATAAACTATAGGTGCTGTTTACAGATCAGGTATAAACTATAGGTGCTGTTTACAGATCAGGTATAAACTATAGCTAATGTTTACAGATCAGGTATAAACTATAGGTGCCCTTTACAGATCAGGTATAAACTATAGGTGCTGTTTACAGATCAGGTATAAACTATAGCTAATGTTTACAGATCAGGTATAAACTATAGGTGCTGTTTACAGATCAGGTATAAACTATAGATGCTGTTTACAGATCAGGTATGAACTATAGGTGCTGTTTACAGATCAGGTATAAACTATAGCTAATGTTTACAGATCAGGTATAAACTATGGGTGCTGTTTACAGATCAGGTATAAACTATAGGTGCCCTTTACAGATCAGGTATAAACTATAGGTGCTGTTTACAGATCAGGTATAAACTATAGGTGCTGTTTACAGATCAGGTATAAACTATAGCAAATGTTACAGATGAGGTATTAACTATAGGTGCTGTTTATAGATCAGGTATGAACTATAGGTGCTGTTTACAGATCAGGTATAAACTATAGGTGCTGTTTACAGATCAGGTATAAACTATAGGTGCTGTTTACAGATCAGGTATAAACTATAGGTGCTGTTTACAGATCAGGTATAAACTATAGGTGCTGTTTACAGATCAGGTATAAACTATAGGTGCTGTTTACAGATCAGGTATAAATTATTATTATTATCCTTAATTCATGGGTGATCTTGAAAATAACAGAAATGATCTGAAACAAGTGATCTAGTTAAATATCCTGAATGTTCCACTATGGAAACAACAGCTAGTATTCTAGCCACGTGGTTGACTCCAGTGTCTGACTGATTCTCTCTCTCTGTCTGTTAAACACTGTTCTGTTCTACTCTGATTGACGAGCTCGTCACAGACCCTTCAGACAGCTACAGTAGACAGCCAAACAAACGGCAGCTGTCAATGAGCTCTGTAGTTAGAGTAGAATATCACCTGTAGGGTGTCAGTCAGCGAGTACTGTCACTCTCTCCGAATTCCTCTTCTGGTTGTACTTTATTCTGACTATTTTCCACATTGTAAAATAAGTGATGACATCAGAACTATGAAATAAAATGTATGGAATCATGGTGTAACCAAAAGAGTTAAAGAAATCAAAATATATTTTATATTTGAGATTCTTCCAAATAGCCACCTTTTGCCTTGATGACAGCTTTGCACTCTCTTGGCATTCTCTCAACCAGCTTCACCTGGAATGCTTTTCCAACAGTCTTGAAGGAGTTCCCACATATGGGTCTATAGAGAGTCTTTGAGAATCATATTGGTCCATAGAGAGTCTGTTGGAATTATATGGGTCCATAGAGAGTCTGTTGGAATCATATGGGTCCATAGAGGGTCTATTAGAATCATATGGGTCTATAGAGGGTCTATTAGAATCATATGGGTCCATAGAGGGTCTATTAGAATCATATGGGTCCATAGAGAGTCTATTAGCATCATATGGGTCCATAGAGAGTCTGTTGGAATCATATGGGTCCATAGAGGGTCTATTAGAATCATATGGGTCCATAGAGGGTCTATTAGAATCATTTCACCATGCTCTCTCTCTTGCTCACACTTTATTCCTCGCAATTTAATTCAAAGGGCTTTATTGGCTTGGGAAACATGTAAGTGAAATAAACAATAAAAATGAACAGTAAACATTACACTCACAGAAGTTCCAAAAGAATAAAGACATTACAAATGTCATATTATGTCTATATACAGTGTTGTAGAGATGTGCAAATAGTTAAAGTACATAAACGGGAAAATAAATCAACTTAAATATGGGTTGTATTAACAATGGTGTTTGTTCTTCACTGGTTGCCCTTTTCTTTCCCTCCCTCCCTCCCTGCCTCCCTGCCTCCCTCCCTCCCTCCCTGCCTCCCTCCCTCCCTGCCTCCCTCCCTGCCTCCCTCAGACTCCCTACTTCTGGCCATCTAACTGTTGGGAACCTGAGAACACAGACTATGGTGAGTACAGCAGACAATACAGCAGACTATGACCTAAATCACCTAATTGTCACACACACACACACACACACACACACACACACACACACACATTAAACCGCTGTCCAGGCCGGTAAATCCAGGCTGTTCTGTTCTGCTCTGCTCTGTTCTTCTGTGTTCTTCTGTGTTCTGCTCTGCTCTGTGCTGCTCTGTTCTTCTGTGTTCTTCTGTGCTCTGCTCTCTGTTCTGCTCTGCTCTCTGTTCTGCTCTGCTCTGTTCTGCTCTGTTCTTCTGTGTTCTGCTCTGTGCTGCTCTGTTCTTCTGTGTTCTTCTGTGCTCTGCTCTCTGTTCTGCTCTGCTCTCTGTTCTGCTCTGCTCTGTTCTGCTCTGTTCTTCTGTGTTCTGCTCTGCTCTGTTCTGTTCTTCTGTGTTCTGCTCTGTTCTGCTCTGTTCTTCTGTGTTCTGCTTTGTTCTGCTCTGCTCTTCTGTGCTCTGCTCTCTGTTCTGCTCTGCTCTCTGTTCTGCTCTGCTCTCTGTTCTGCTCTGCTCTCTGTTCTGATCTGCTCTCTGTTCTGCTCTGTTCTGCTCTGCTCTCTGTTCTGCTCTGTTCTGCTCTGTTCTTCTGTGCTCTGCTCTCTGTTCTGCTCTGCTCTGTTCTGCTCTGTTCTGCTCGGTTCTTCTGTGCTCTGCTCTCTGTTCTGCTCTCTGTTCTGCTCTGCTCTGTTCTGCTCTGTTCTTCTGTGCTCTGTTCTGCTCTGTTCTGCTCTGTTCTGCTCTGTGCTCTGCTCTCTGTTCTGCTCTTCTCTCTGTTCTGCTCTGCTCTCTGTTCTGCTCTGCTCTGTTCTGCTCTGTTCTTCTGTGCTCTGTTCTGCTCTGTTCTGCTCGGTTCTTCTGTGCTCTGCTCTCTGTTCTGCTCTTCTCTCTGTTCTGCTCTGCTCTGTTCTTCTGTGCTCTGCTCTCTGTTCTGCGGTAAGTCGGCCCAGGGCTCCAGTCATCCCTCCAGATGGATTACTGTTCTGACAGGATTTATATGAAAACAAAAGCAGCTGAACAATATTCAGTTTACTGGTATACAGTTTACATGACACTGTCTGGTATACAACCAGCACACCATTAAACCATTACCCTGTCTGGTACACAACCAGGGCACCAATAAACCATTACCCTGTCTGGTATACAACCAGGACACCAATAAACCATTACCCTGTCTGGTATACAACCAGGACACCAATAAACCATTACCCTGTCTGGTATACAACCAGGACACCAATAAACCATTACCCTGTCTGGTATACAACCAGGACACCAATAAACCATTACCCTGTCTGGTATACAACCAGGACACCAATAAACCATTACCCTGTCTGGTATACAACCAGGACACCAATAAACCATTACCCTGTCTGGAATACAACCAGGGCACCAATAAACCATTACCCTGTCTGGAACACAACCAGCACAACAATAAACCATTACCCTGTCTGTCTGTTTCCTATCTGGTATACAACCAGGACACCAATAAACCATTACCCTGTCTGGTATACAACCAGGGCACCAATAAACCATTACCCTGTCTGGTATACAACCAGGAAACCAATAAACCATTACCCTGTCTGGTACACAACCAGCACACCAATAAACCATTACCCTGTCTGTCTGTTTCCTGTCTGGAACACAACCAATAAACCAATACCCTGTCTGTCTGTTTCCTGTCTGGTACACAACCAGGAAACCAATAAACCATTACCCTGTCTGTCTGTTTCCTGTCTGGTACACAACCAGGAAACCAATAAACTATTACCCTGTCTGTCTGTTTCCTGTCTGGTATACAACCAATAAACCATTACCCTGTCTGTCTGTTTCCTGTCTGGTACACAACCAGGAAACCAATAAACCATTACCCTCTCTGTCTGTTTCCTGTCTGGTACACAACCAGGAAACCAATAAACCATTACCCTATCGTTCTGTTTCCTATCTGGTATACAACCAGGAAACCAATACCCTGTCTGTCTGTTTCCTATCTGGTATACAACCAATAAACCATTACCCTGTCTGTCTGTTTCCTGTCTGGTACACAACCAGGAAACCAATAAACCATTGCCCTATCTGTCTGTTTCCTGTCTGGTACACAACCAGGAAACCAATAAACCAATACCCTGTCTGTCTGTTTCCTGTCTGGTATACAACCAATTAACCAAAACCCTGTCTGTCAAACTAAATCTAATTTTATTTGTCACATACACGTGTTTAGCATATGTTATTGTAGCGAAATGCTTGTGTTCCTAGCTCCAACAGTGGAGTAATATCTGACTAAATGCTTGTGTTTGTAGCTCCAACAGTGCAGCAATATCTAACAATTCACAACAATACACACAACCTAAAAGTAAAATAATGAAATTAAGTAATATATGAATATTAAGATGAGCAATGACATAGCGGCATTGACTAAAATACAGTAGAATAGAATACAGTATATACATATGAGATGAGTAATACATAGACTAAGATACAGTAGAATAGAATACAGTATATACATATGAGATGAGTAATACATAGACTAAGATACAGTAGAATAGAATACAGTATATACATATGAGATGAGTAATACATAGACTAAGATACAGTAGAATAGAATACAGTATATACATATGAGATGATAAATACATAGACTAAGACAGTATAATAGAATACAGTATATACATATGAGATGAGTAATACATAGACTGAGATACAGTAGAATAGAATACAGTATATACATATGAGATGAGTAATACATAGACTAAGATACAGTAGAATAGAATACAGTATATACATATGAGATGAGTAATACATAGAATACAGTATATACATATGAGATGAGTAATACATAGACTAAAATACAGTAGAATAGAATACAGTAGAATAGAATACAGTATATACATATGAGATGAGTAATACATAGACTAAGATACAGTAGAATAGAATACAGTAGAATAGAATACAGTATATACATATGAGATGAGTAAAGCAAAAATATGTAAACATTATTAAAGTGTTCCATTATTAAAGTGACCAGTGATTTCAAGTCAATGCATATGGGTCAGCAGCCTCTAATGTGCAGGGTTACGTAACCGGGTGGAAGCCGCCTAGTGATGGCTATTTAACAGTCTGGTGGTCTTAAGAAAAAACGCTTCTTTCTTTGGAGGGAGTTGAAACTCTGTGTTGCCCAGCAACAGCCCCAAAACATCACTGCTCTAGAGGAGATCTGCATGGAGGAATGGGCCAAAATACCAGCAACATTGTGTGAAAACCTTGTGAAGACTTACAGAAAACGTTTGCCAACAAAGGGTATATAACAAAGTATTGAGATAAACTTTTGTTATTGACCAAATACTTATTTTCCACCATAATTTGCAAATAAATAAATCAAAAATCCTACAAAGTGATTTTCTGGATTTTGTTTTTCTCATTTTGTCTCTCATAGTTTAATTGTACCTATGATGAAAATTACAGGCCTCTCTCATATTTTTAAGTGGGAGAACTTGCACAATTGGTGGCTGACTAAATACTTTTTTGCCCCGCTGTATGTATGGTCACTGTGGGGACGACGTTGTCAATGCACTTATTGATGAAGCCGATGACTGAGGTGGTATACTCCTCAATACCATTGGATGAATCCCGGAACATATTCCAGTCTGTGCTAGCAAAACAGTCCTGTAGCGTAGCATCCGCGTCAACTGACCACTTCCGTATTGAGCGAGTCACTGGTACTTCCTGCGTTAGTGTTTGCTTGTAAGCAGGAAGATAGAGTTATGGTCAGATTTGCCAAATGGAAGGCGAGGGATAACTGTGTATGCACCTCTGTTTGTGGAGTAAAGGTAGTCTAGAGTTTTTTCCTTTGGTTGCATGTGACATGTTGGTAGAAATTAGGTAAAACAGATTTAAGTTTGCCTGCATTAAAGTCCCCGGCCACTAGGAGTGCCGCTTCAGGGTGAGCATTTTCTTGTTTATGGCCTTATACAGCTGGTTGAGTGCGGTCTTAGCGCCAGCATCAGTTTGTGGTGGTAAAAAGATGGCTACGAATAATGTAGATGAGAACTCTCTATGTATGATAGTGTGGTCTACAGTTTATCATGCAGTACTCTACCTCAGGCGAGCAATACCTCCAGACTACCTTAATATATGACATTGCGCACCAGCTATTATTGATAAATTGACACACACCCCAGCCCTTCATCTTACCAGACGTTGCTGCTCTGTCCTGCCGATGCACAGATAACCCGGCCAGCTCTATATTATCCGTGTTGTCGTTCAGCCACGACTCAGTGAAAAATAAGATATTAAAAACTGTAATATCTTATGAAGTGGACTGTAGGATAGCTTGGGGATAGATGGACTGTAGGATAGCTTGGGGATAGATGGACTGTAGGATAGCTTGGGGATAGATGGACTGTAGGATAGCTTGGGGATAGATGGACTGTAGGATAGCTTGGGGATAGATGGACTGTAGGATAGCTTGGGGATAGATGGACTGTAGGATAGCTTGGGGATAGATGAAGTGGACTGTAGGATAGCTTGGGCATAGATGGACTGTAGGATAGCTTGGGGATAGATGAAGTGGACTGTAGGATAGCTTGGGGATAGATGAAGTGGACTGTAGGATAGCTTGGGGATAGATGGACTGTAGGATAGCTTGGGGATAGATGAAGTGGACTGTAGGATAGCTTGGGGATATATGAAGTGGACTGTAGCATAGCTTGGGGATAGATGAAGTGGACTGTAGGATAGCTTGACGAACGATGAAGTGGACTGTAGGATAGCTTGGGGATAGATGAAGTGGACTGTAGGATAGCTTGGGGATAGATGAAGTGGACTGTAGGATAGCTTGGGGATAGATGAAGTGGACTGTAGGATAGCTTGGGGATAGATGAAGTGGACTGTAGGATAGCTTGGGGATAGATGATGTGGACTGTAGGATAGCTTGGGGATAGATGAAGTGGACTGTAGGATAGTTTGGGGATAGATGAAGTGGACTGTAGGATAGCTTGGGGATAGATGATGTGGACTGTAGGATAGCTTGGGGATAGATGAAGTGGACTGTAGGATAGCTTGGGGATAGATGAAGTGGACTGTAGGATAGCTTGGGGATAGATGAAGTGGACTGTAGGATAGTTTGGGGATAGATGAAGTGGACTGTAGGATAGCTTGGGGATAGATGATGTGGACTGTAGGATAGCTTGGGGATAGATGAAGTGGACTGTAGGATAGCTTGGGGATAGATGAAGTGGACTGTAGGATAGTTTGGGGATAGATGGACTGTAGGATAGCTTGGGGATAGATGAAGTGGACTGTAGGATAGCTTGGGGATAGATGGACTGTAGGATAGCTTGGGGATAGATGAAGTGGACTGTAGGATAGCTTGGGGATAGATGAAGTGGACTGTAGGATAGCTTGGGGATAGATGGACTGTAGGATAGCTTGGGGATAGATGAAGTGGACTTTAGGATAACTTGGGGATAGATGGACTGTAGGATAGCTTGGGGATAGATGAAGTGGACTGTAGGATAACTTGGGGATAGATGGACTGTAGGATAGCTTGGGGATAGATGAAGTGGACTGTAGGATAGTTTGGGGATAGATGAAGTGGACTGTAGGATAGTTTGGGGATAGATCAAATCAAAATCAAATCAAATGCTGACTAACTGTTTTTCACCTCTGTCTCTTTCAGCTGTTTACCTCTGCAAAAGAACAATGCAAAACAAAGCCCGCCTGGAGCTGGCTGACTACGAAGCTGTAAGCTCCCACCTCTTCCCTCCCTCCTCCTCCTCCCACCTCTTCCCTCCCTCCTCCTCCTCCTCCCACCTCTTCCCTCCCTCCCTCCCACCTCTTCCCTCCCTCCCCCCCACCTCTTCCCTCCCTCCCCCTCCCACCTCCACCTTCTCCCTCCACCCTCCTCCCACCTCTTCCCTCCCTCTCTTCACCTCCCCTTCCTCCTCCTCCCTCCACCTTCTCCCTCCACCCTCCTCCCACCTCTTCCCTCCCTCTCTTCACCTCCCCTTCCTCCTTCCTCCTCCTCCCTCCACCTTCTCCCTCCACCCTCCTCCCACCTCTTCCCTCCCTCTCTTCACCTCCCCTTCCTCCCTCCACCTTTTCCCTCCTCCTCCTCTATTCTACTGTATCAGTGGTCTCTATCCGAGTGTAAAGAACAATCAACCAGTCCCACCATTCGATGGAGACAAGGCTGCTTAGTTTGGAAAGCAGTTAACTACGGTTTAAAATTCAAAACAACTGTATTTATCCCCTCAGAGGCATGTTTTATGTAAGAGGTAGTGAAACTATAAGACACTAGGTGTTTGTATGTCCCTGTGTGTTTCAGGAGAGCTTAGCCAGACTGCAGAGAGCGTTCGCCAGGAAATGGGAGTTTATATTTATGCAAGCTGAAGCACAAGCAAAGTAAGTATCTCCCCCAATCTAGCGTCTCAAATGGAACCCTATTCCCCTACACAATGCACTGCTATGGGTGCTATTAGGGAATAGGGTTCCATTTGGGCTGCAAGCTCATGTTGAGCTGAATTGATGCATGCAGACTGACTGGTAAAACAGCCCTTTTCCCCAACAACACAGCCTGAAGGTCTCTGCCTCAATTTACTCACAGATGTGGAAAGAGAGGAGAGGGGAGGTGGGGAGGGGAGAGGAGAGGTGGGGAGAGGAGAGGAGAGGAGAGGTTGGGGAGAGGAGAGGTTGGGGAGAGGAGAGGAGATGAGAGGAGATGAGAGGAGAGGAGAGGAGAGGTGGGGAGAGGAGAGGAGGGGAGAGGAGAGGAGAGGTGGGGAGAGGAGAGGAGAGGTGGGGAGAGGTGGGGAGAGGTGGGGAGAGGACAGGAGAGGAGGGGAGAGGTGGGGAGAGGAGAGGTGGGGAGAGGAGAGGAGGGGAGGGGAGAGGTGGGGAGAGGAGAGGAGAGGTGGGGAGAAGTGGGGAGAGGTGGGGAGAGGTGGGGAGAGGACAGGAGAGGTGGGGAGAGGAGTATACAGATGAAGGATCTTAATTTGAGCCTGTTTGCTACGCAGGAAACTTATTCTGCAGCAACAGGAAATATACATTATTCTGTGGATTATAAATAATGAACATGTTTGCAAAGGTTGATACATTTTTTGTATCAAAAATCAAGTCTGAAATTTCTAAGTGAAAAATACAAACTTCAGAAGCCTTTTTAAACCTCAAATACACTACACATTTGACTTTTCCTACATTTCACGAAGGTTCATGTGCGACAGGGTGATCAAAAGAAGATTCTACATCTGTAACTAAATGAATGATGGGACGTCTGTGTTACAAGGTGTCCACCTCTATCCTTTAACACAGAGTTGACAAGAAGAGAGACAAAATTGAGAGGAAGATTCTGGACAGTCAAGAGAGAGCTTTCTGGGACGTACACAGACCAGTGGTAAGAATACAACCTTTCTGTTTCCCTGTCACCACAGACCATGTTTAGAGAGATACACTGTGTTGTTCTCAGAGTGATGCACTGTGTTGTGTTCAGAGTGTTACACTGTGTTGTGTTCAGAGAGTGATACACTGTGTCGTGTTCAGAGAGTGATACACTGTGTTGTGTTCAGAGAGTGATACACTGTGTTGTGTTCAGAGAGTGATACACTGTGTTGTGTTCAGAGAGTGATACACTGTGTTGTGTTACACTGTGTTGCGTTCAGAGTGATACACTGTGTTGTGTTCAGAGAGTGTTACACTGTGTTGTGTTCAGAGTGATGCACTGTGTTGTGTTCAGAGAGTGATACACTGTGTTGTGTTCAGAGTGATACACTGTGTTGTGTTCTGAGAGAGATATAGCAGTGATAGCATATAGCAGTGATAGCTAGGCAGTAGCATATAGCAGTGATAGCTAGGCAGTAGCATATATCAGTGAAAGCTAGGCAGCAGCATATAGCAGTGATAGCTAGGCAGTAGCATATATCAGTGATAGCTAGGCAGTAGCAAATAGCAGTGATAGCTAGGCAGTAGCATATAGCAGTGATAGCCTGGCAGTAGCATATATCAGTGAAAGCTAGGCAGCAGCATATAGCAGTGATAGCTAGGCAGTAGCATATAGCAGTGATAGCCTGGCAGCAGCATATTGCAGTGATAGCTGGGCAGTAGCATATATGAGTGATAGCTAGGCAGCAGCATATAGCAGTGACAGCTAGGCAGTAGCATATAGCAGTGATAGCTAGGCCGTATCATATACCAGTGATAGCTAGGCAGTAGCATATAGCAGTGATAGCCTGGCAGCAGCATATAGCAGTGATAGCTAGGCACTAGCATATAGCAGTGATAGCTAGGCAGTAGCATATAGAGGTTAATAGCACTGGGCTAATAAGCAGAGCATGGCACACAACATAACCACTCTATGTACAGAGGCTAACCTAGCACACAGTAAGAACAGGGTCAACTAGCATGAGAAACAGTGGTAAGCTAGCATGCTAGTCTAGTAGGCCACAGGCTGTGGATTGTAGCACACGGTGTGTACAGTGGAGGGCTAGTAGGCCTCAGGCTATAGGCCAGCATGCAACATTAGCACTATGGTTAGCAGCTAATCGGTTGACATGCTATGGCTAACAATGCAACTAGGCGAACAGCAGCCATCTTAGTTGTGGCCAGGAAGTGACTGTGGATGTGATGACGTCCCTGGTCGGCCATACTTGTTGTGTAACAGCAACCATAACGGGCTGGTAGCCTACCTCAGCAGTAACCTACTGGACAATGGGGTCAGGCTGAGGCAGGGGATGGTAGCCTACCTCAGCAGTAACCTACTGGACAATGGGGTCAGGCTGAGGCAGGGGATGGTAGCCTACCTCAGCAGTAACCTACTGGACAATGGTGTCGGGCTGAGGCACTGCATGGTAGCCTACCTCAGCAGTAACCACAGGGCAATGGGGTCGGGCTGAGGCAGAGCATGGTAGCCTACCTCAGCAGTTAAAAGCTACACACATGTGTTGTCTCTCCCAGGGCCAACAAGAGGCTTAGTTCAGGAGCTCAGATTTTTAACACCCTCTAATAACTGAGGAAGTAGCCTGAGTCTAGCCTGAAATACAGACCTGTTTTGTGTTAACATTCCACTCTGTGTACTCTGCGTCATACTGTATGTTTGGCATGACAAGGAGTGGAACGATAGCCCAAAACAGACTGCTACCCAGGCTAGCCTGACTCGCTAGTGGTGAAAGAATCAAAACAGTGTGAAACCAGGTATTTGGTGTTCTCCGTTCCAGTTTATTTAACAGGGTGGGCCGAATCTTAACACCCGTTGACAATATATCCTCCAAAACGCCGGCTTCTTGGCCATTATCACTTAAATGTTCACCAATCTGATTGAATAGTAGACAGTGGTATTAAGGGGCCAGATAAACCTTCCCAAGCATTTAACCACCTTTGGATGTGTTCAATGTCCTTTAGATCAGACAACGCTGCAGCCAGACAGAAACTAATTTCCCCATCACATCAAGTAAGGGGTTGTGTCCCAAATGGCACCCTATGGGCCCTGGTTAAAAGGGATCTATATAGGCAATAGGGTGCCATTTGTGACCCAAAGATGAATTCTCAGTATCTCCCATCTAACTCCCTGGACTGTTGGAGATGAGGACCGTTTGACTCCCTGGTGTTCAGTCAGTAGTGTTATTGGCCTAATGGGACGTACTGTTGGAGACGAGGACCATCTGACTCCCTGGTGTTCAGTCAGTGGTGTTATTGGCCTAATGGGACATACTGTTGGAGATGAGGACAGTCTTACTCCCTGGTGTTCAGTCAGTAGTGTTATTGGCCTAATGGGACGTACTGTTCTAGACGAGGACCGTCTGACTCCCTGGTGTTCAGTCAGTAGTGTTATTGGCCTAATGAGACATACTGTTGGAGACACACTACTGTAAGTGACTCTGAATAAGAGCGTTTGCTAAATGTGAAAATGTAGACATGTAAATGGGGTCGTTTCACCAATTCGGTGCCTTTTGAGAAGTGTAACTTGGTATTAAAAAAATGTTTGATTTTAACATTCTGTTATTAAAAAGCACATGTTCAACTTCATAAACTTCGTTTTAACCATCTCAAGATGTTAAATAAATAAAAATACGTACTATAACCCTGTTGACCGCAACAGGGTTGAGGATTTCACCTCAAATCTGCCATAAATTCCCTTGTGACAGGGGCAATGGAGGCTTGTTGGATGCAACAGGGAGTGGCAATTGAAAGCAAGCTTCACAAAAAAAGTTGAAATCATTACAATATTTCTAGCCTGTCCATCTATGGTGACAGAGTTGAATGTGTTATGCTCGACCCGCTCAGCTTTCCACCACAAAACACCAGAAAATGTCCAAGATGTTTAGAACCAGCTCACCTGCCTTTACACACTGTGATTTGATGATTAGTTGTTCATGGTTCTTTTTGAAAAAAAAAATGAAAAAATGATAGTTTAACCATATTAAAACGAGAGTTCAGTTCATGTAATATGAGGGACAGAAGTAAATTAGTCACTAGTCACATGAAATAAATCATTTTCAGAAATGACTGTCAAAGCAACAAAATGACTTTTTCTTTTTTTTAATTTAACCTTTATTTAACCTGTCTAGGACTGGGGTTCCGCTAGCGGAAGGCTCCGCAACAGCCAGTGAAAGTGCAAGGCGCCAAATTCAAAACAACAAAAATCTCATAATTAAAATTCCTCAAGCATACAAGTATTTTACACCATTTTAAAGATACAATTATCGTTAATCCAGCCACAGTGTCTGATTTCAAAAAATGCTTTACAGCGAAAGCACCACAAACGATTATGTTAGGTCAGCACCAAGCAACAGAAAAACCCAGCCATTTTTCCAGCCAAGGAGAGGAGTCACAAAAAGCAGAAATAGAGATAAAATGAATCACTAACCTTTGATGATCTTCATCAGATGACACTCATAGGACTTCATGTTACACAATACATGTATGTTTTGTTTGATAAAGTTCATATTTATATAAAAAAATCTGAGTTTACATTTGCGCATTACGTTCAGTAGTTCTAAAACATGCGGTGATTGTGCAAAACCACATCAATTTACAGAAATACTCATAATACACATTGATAAAGATACGACTATTATACATGGAACTTTAGATACACTTCTCCTTAATGCAACCGCTGTGTCAGATTTCCAAAACACTTTACGGAGAAAGCAAACCATGCAATAATCTGAGTACAGCCTTTAGACAACAAATCAACCAAAAAGATACCCGCCATATTGGGTAGTCAACATTACTCAGAAATAGCATTTTAAACATTCCCTTACCTTTGATGATCTTCATCAGAATGCACTCCCAGGAATCCCAGTTCCACCATAAATGTTTGATAAGTTCAATAATGTCCATCAGTTATGTCCAAATATCTTCATTTGTTAGGGCGTTTGGCAAACAAATCCAAAAGTGCGTTCAGGTCACGCTGAATGTCGGATGAAAAGTTCAAAAGGTCCCGTTACAGCCTGTAGAAACATGCCAACCTAAGTATGGAATCAATCTTTAGGATGTTTTTAACATAGAACTTCATTAATGTTCCAACCGGACAATTCCTTTGTCTGTCAAATGAAGTGCAATGTTGCTACCTTTCCCGTGAGCGCGCCAGACCGAGTCTGTGGCACTCTGCCATACCACTCACTTAAAGAGCTCTCATGAGCACCTCCTTTAGAGTAGAATCTTCAAAACAGGTTCTAAATACTGTTGACATCTAGTGGAAGCCTTGGGAAGTGAAACATAACTAATATAGCCCTGTGTCTTCAATGGGGGCTGAGTTTAAAAACTACGAACCTCAGATTTCCCACTTCCTGGTTGGATTATTTCTCAGGTTTTTGCCTGCCATATGAGTTATGTTATACTCACAGACATCATTCAGAATGTTTTCTATCCAAATTTGCTAATTATATGCATATTTTAGCTTTTACGGCTGAGTTGCAGGCAGCTTAATTTGGGCACGTTTTTCATCCAAGCTACCCAATACTGCCCCCTATCCCAAATAAGTTTTAACTAGGCAAGTCAGTTAAGAACAAATTCTTATTTACAATGATGGCTAAACAATGAACCCCGGCTAAACCCGGACGACGCTGGGGCTTGTGCGAAGCCCTATTGGTGGAGAACTTGGAGAAATGTTGAGATGAAGTGGTTCAAACCTTCCTAGAGGTCACAGAGGAACATGTCAAAATGATGGATTTTGGCACTTTAGCAAGTCAGATTTATTGAATTCTCCATGTGATCCATATTAAAACCCCTTAAACTCGAAATCCCGTTCGAATCCCGTTACCAGGATAGATTTGACAACATCCGCTGAAATTGCAGTGCTCCAAATTCAAACTACAGAAATATAAATATTTAACATTCATATAAATACAAGTGTAATACATCAAAATAAAGCTTAACTTCTGGTTAATCCAGCCGCTGTGTCAGATTTCAAAAATAATTTACGGCGAAAGCACACCATGCAACTATCTGAGGACAGCGCCCAGAAAACAACAACATGAAAACCATTTTGCAACCAGGCAGGTACGACACGAAAGTCAGAAATAGCGATATAATAAATGCCTTACCTTTGAAGATCTTCATATTTTTGCAAATGTCTCAGTGATAGAATGAATGGTCGTTTTGTTCTATAAAGTCCTTCTTTATATCCCCAAAATGTCAATTTATTTTGGCGCTTTTGATTCAGAAATACACCGGTTCAAACATGACTACTAAGTATCTAATAGGTTACCTGTAAACTTGGTCCAAACATTTCAAACAACATTTCTAATCAATCCTCAGTCAATCCTAAAATGTAAATAATCGATCAAATTTAATACGGGATAAACAGTTTCCAATACCGAAGAAAAACACCACGGAGCTTGAACTCCTCACGCGCAGCAAAAGACTAGTGACCTGCTGAGTGAAAAGAATAGAAAGAATAGGACTACTTCTTCATTTCTCAAAAGAAAAACATCAAACCATTTCTAAAAAACTGTTGACATCTAGTGGAAGCCATAGGAACTGCAATATGGACCCTAATAAATCAGGTTTCCCATAGAAAACCATTGGAAAACACAATGACCTCAAAAAATAATTTCCCTGGATGGGTTTTGCTCAGGGTTTTGCCTGCCATATCAGTTCTGTTATACTCACAGACATTATGTTAACAGTTTTAGAAACTTTTCTGTCCAATACTATCATGCATATGCAAATCTTAGATTCGGGGCCTGAGTAACAAGCAGTTTACTTTGGGCACGCTTTTCATCCGGACGTGAAAATACTGCCCCCTAGCCTAAAGAGGTTTTAAAGGGCAATTTAATATAACAGGCTTTTAAAATGTAATCTTTTTGCCAAATTTTTACTTAAAATATCACTTTTCGCACTTTTCGGCACTTTTCGTGGATTGACCCAAATGTATCATTGTTTAACCTTGTTCCACAACCTGGAGAAGACCTAAAACCTCTTAGGGATCGCAAACTGCCAGAGTAACACCTGTCGACAACATCTGGTGAAATTGCAGAGCGCCAAATTCAATGACAAAATCGCAATATTAAACATTCATGAAAATACAAGTGTCATTATTAACATTATTTAAAAGCTTAACGTCTTGTTAATCCAACCGCGTTGTCAGATTTCAAAAAGGCTTTACGGCAGAAGCATACCATGTGATTATCTGTGGACAACGCCCCACATCAAAATACTTTTTCAACCAGCACAGGCGTCACAAAATCCCAAAGAGCGATAAAATAAATCACTTACCTTTGAAGATCTTCCTCTGTTTGCAATCCCAAGGGTCCCAGCTACACAATGAATGGTCGTTTTGTTCGATAAAGTCCTTCTTCATATCCAAAAAAGTCAGTTTAGTTGGCGCCATTGATTTCAGTAATCCATTCCTTCAACATGCATACAGAGGAATCCAAAAAGCTACCGGTAAACTTCGTCCAAACAAGTCAACCAATGTCTCTTTACAATCCTCAGGTAGTAGTAGTAGATACCTAATATGTAAATAAACGATCATATTTCAGATGGAAAAAACAGTGTTCAATAGAAAAGGAAAATAACAAAGGGTGCGCCCTCATTCACGCCAAAAGCCTTTCCTGATGAGCACACCTTGGAAAAAACGACCACTTTTTAGTTTTTCATGAAACAAGCCTGAATATAAAGACTGTTGATCTTGTGGAATTTTCCAGATGGATTTTTCACCTGCCATATCAGTTCTGTTATACTCACAGACATTTTTTAAACAGTTTTAGAAACTGTTTTCTATCCAATGGGCTGAATAACAGGCAGTTTACTTTGGGCACGTCAGTCAGCCGGAAATTCAGGATACTGCCCCTAGCCTTAAGAAGTTCTGGAAATGTGGAAATGTGTCCTTGTTCCACAGCCTGGAGAAGACTGATGTAAATGTGTCCTTGTTCCTCTATACAGCCTGGAGAAGACTGATGGAAATGTGTCCTTGTTCCTCTATACAGCCTGGAGAAGACTGATGGAAATGTGTCCTTGTTCCTCTATACAGCCTGGAGAAGACTGATGGAAATGTGTCCTTGTTCCTCTATACAGCCTGGAGAAGACTGATGGAAATGTGTCCTTGTTCCTCTATACAGCCTGGAGAAGACTGATGGAAATGTGTCCTTGTTCCTCTATACAGCCTGGAGAAGACTGATGGAAATGTGTCCTTGTTTCTCTATACAGCCTGGAGAAGACTGATGGAAATGTGTCCTTGTTTCTCTATACAGCCTGGAGAAGACTGATGTAAATGTGTCGTTGTTTCTCTATACAGCCTGGAGAAGACTGATGGAAATGTGTCCTTGTTTCTCTATACAGCCTGGAGAAGACTGATGGAAATGTGTCCTTGTTCCACAGTCTGGAGAAGACTGATGTAAATGTGTCCTTGTTCCACAGCCTGGAGAAGACTGATGTAAATGTGTCCTTGTTTCTCTATACAGCCTGGAGAAGACTGATGTAAATGTGTCCTTGTTTCTCTATACAGCCTGGAGAAGACTGATGGAAATGTGTCCTTGTTCCTCTATACAACCTGGAGAAGACTGATGTAAATGTGTCCTTGTTTCTCTATACAGCCTGGAGAAGACTGATGGAAATGTGTCCTTGTTCCTCTATACAGCCTGGAGAAGACTGATGGAAATGTGTCCTTGTTTCTCTATACAGCCTGGAGAAGACTGATGTAAATGTGTCCTCGTTTCTCTATACAGCCTGGAGAAGACTGATGGAAATGTGTCCTTGTTCCTCTATACAACCTGGAGAAGACTGATGTAAATGTGTCCTTGTTTCTCTATACAGCCTGGAGAAGACTGATGGAAATGTGTCCTTGTTCCTCTATACAGCCTGGAGAAGACTGATGGAAATGTGTCCTTGTTTCTCTATACAGCCTGGAGAAGACTGATGTAAATGTGTCCTTGTTCCACAGCCTGGAGAAGACTGATGGAAATGTGTCCTTGTTCCTCTATACAGCCTGGAGAAGACTGATGTAAATGTGTCCTTGTTCCACAGCCTGGAGAAGACTGATGGAAATGTGTCCTTGTTCCTCTATACAGCCTGGAGAAGACTGATGTAAATGTGTCCTTGTTCCTCTATACAGCCTGGAGAAGACTGATGTAAATGTGTCCTTGTTCCACAGTCTGGAGAAGACTGATGTAAATGTGTCCTTGTTCCACAGCCTGGAGAAGACTGATGGAAATGTGTCCTTGTTTCTCTATACAGCCTGGAGAAGACTGATGTAAATGTGTCCTTGTTCCACAGCCTGGAGAAGACTGATGGAAATGTGTCCTTGTTTCTCTATACAGCCTGGAGAAGACTGATGTAAATGTGTCCTTGTTCCACAGTCTGGAGAAGACTGATGTAAATGTGTCCTTGTTCCACAGTCTGGAGAAGACTGATGTAAATGTGTCCTTGTTCCACAGTCTGGAGAAGACTGATGTAAATGTGTCCTTGTTTCTCTATACAGCCTGGAGAAGACTGATGGAAATGTGTCCTTGTTTCTCTATACAGTCTGGAGAAGACTGATGGAAATGTGTCCTTGTGTCTCTATACAGCCTGGAGAAGACTGATGGAAATGTGTCCTTGTTTCTCTATACAGTCTGGAGAAGACTGATGGAAATGTGTCCTTGTTTCTCTATACAGTCTGGAGAAGACTGATGGAAATGTGTCCTTGTTCCTCTATACAGCCTGGAGAAGACTGATGGAAATGTGTCCTTGTTCCACAGTCTGGAGAAGACTGATGTAAATGTGTCCTTGTTTCTCTATACAGTCTGGAGAAGACTGATGGAAATGTGTCCTTGTTCCTCTATACAGCCTGGAGAAGACTGATGGAAATGTGTCCTTGTTCCACAGTCTGGAGAAGACTGATGTAAATGTGTCCTTGTTTCTCTATACAGTCTGGAGAAGACTGATGGAAATGTGTCCTTGTTTCTCTATACAGTCTGGAGAAGACTGATGGAAATGTGTCCTTGTTTCTCTATACAGCCTGGAGAAGACTGATGGAAATGTGTCCTTGTTCCACAGCCTGGAGAAGACTGATGGAAATGTGTCCTTGTTCCACAGCCTGGAGAAGACTGATGGAAATGTGTCCTTGTTTCTCTATACAGTCTGGAGAAGACTGATGGAAATGTGTCCTTGTTTCTCTATACAGTCTGGAGAAGACTGATGTAAATGTGTCCTGGTTCCAAAGCCTGGAGAAGACTGATGGAAATGTGTCCTTGTTCCACAGCCTGGAGAAGACTGATGGAAATGTGTCCTTGTTCCACAGCCTGGAGAAGACTGATGTAAATGTGTCCTTGTTTCTCTATACAGCCTGGAGAAGACTGATGTAAATGTGTCCTTGTTTCTCTATACAGCCTGGATGTGTGAACACAACAGAAGCCGACATCAAGAAATCCTCGAGGATGAAGCAGCCTCATAAAACAAGAAAGGTATGGATTGTCATATGTACTGTAATGTGAACTGTAAAATCTACTGTAAAATCTACTGCAAAATCTACTGTAATACAGTACTGCCGATTTTACAGGTTTTCCTACTTACAAAACATGTAATTTTTTATCATAGGTACACTTCAACTGTGAGAGACGGAATCTAAAACAAAAATCCAGAAAATCACATTGTGTGATTTTTAAGTAATTAATTTGCATTTTATTGCATGACATAAGTATTTGATACATCAGAAAGCAGAACTTAATAGTTGGTACAGAAACCTTTGTTTGCAATTACAGAGATCATATGTTTCCTGTAGTTCTTCACCAGGTTTGCACACACTGCAGCAGGGATTTTGGCCCACTCCTCCATACAGACCTTCTCCAGAAGGGGCTGTCGCTGGGCAATACGGACTTTCAGCTCCCTCCAAAGATTTTCTATTGGGTTCAGGTCTGGAGACTGGCTAGGCCACTCCAGGACCTTGAGATGCTTCTTACGGGGCCACTCCTTAGTTGCCCCGGCTGTGTGTTTCGGGTTGTTGTCATGCTGGAAAACCCAGCCACAACCCATCATCAATGCTCTTACTGAGGGAAGGAGGTTGTTGGCCAAGATCTCGCGATACATGGCCCCATCCATCCTCCCCTCAATACGGTGCAGTCGTCCTGTCCCCTTTGCAGAACAGCATCCCCAAAGAATGATGTTTCCACCTCCATGCTTCACGGTTGGGATGGTGTTCTTGGGGTTGTACTCATCCTTCTTCTTCCTCCAAACACGGCTAGTGGAGTTTAGACCAAAAAGCTCTATTTTTGTCTCATCAGACCACATGACCTTCTCCCATTCCTCCTCTGGATCATCCAGACAGATTGAGCTCTAGAGAAAACAACTGACAGGGTTTTTAAACTAAGGGAAAGGGAATGTGATTGGGTAAGGGAAACAGGAGGTGTGTCTTCTGATTGATGATTGGTTGGTGACTGATTGGGTAATGATGTTTGTCACCTGTGAGGGGACAAGGAGAGAAAAGAAACACACACAGGATACCCGTCTCCTTAACAACGATGTTTCTATCCAGTCTGTGTACGGCCTCCAGAATGACATCCGGAGCCACAGCCCCGCCCACGCCCCCGCTCCAGAGGTCAAAGAGCCCACAGAGGAGGAGATGCGTCACCAGGTAATGTCATCAATTCAAGGGCAAATTACAAAAGAGGGTTCTTCCAGAGCGGATGTCAACAAATATCCATCAAACTACAATGACATGTCAGTGTTTTCTGGTAGAATGGGCCATTTAAAAATAACAGAATGGTCGTTATCTTGACTATATCATGTTATCTGACATATTGATCGTTAGCTTGACTATTGTGTTATCTGACATTTTGATCGTTAGCTTGACTATTGTGTTATCTGACATATTGATCGTTAGCTTGACTCTATCATGTTATCTGACATATTGATCGTTAGCTTGACTCTATTGTGTTATCTGACATATTGATTGTTATCTTGACTGGTTATCTGACAGAGCAGCATGCCTTCACATTGGCACCTTCTCCTTTCAGATTCAACACTGGCAAGCCCAACTAGACAGGCATCGGTTAAACATGTCCAAAGTGGCAGAAAGGTAGGCTGTTTCCTTGTAATGCAACACACACACACACACACACACACACACACACACACACA